>NW_009630728.1:30455-33453 GCF_000690535.1 Cariama cristata | reverse complement strand
GGGGGGACAAGCAGTGGAGGACTGACAATGACAAGCAGGCATTCATTTGAAGGAAAAGAATAAAACTACTAAGCTCTTAAAGACTTACAGCATAAAGCCTTGGCAGTCTTATCACTTTCCCTAAATCTTTCCAAGGAATATGATAATGTTAGGATTCTGGTGTCTTTAGAAATAAAGAAACAGCACCACACTTAAGGTTACAACATGGCATTTTGTAATGGCATAATAATAAATACAACTGTAGCTGGAAACATATGAAATAACTGCTTTTTTTTTTTTCTTTTTTCTGGACTGAAGAGTTGCAGTTGCTCCTTCATAATCGTATACTCCAGCTATGTGGTAGCACATGGAGGCCCTAACATTGTGCAAACACCACTATATTCTGCAGTAAAGCCTCTGTATTGTACTTTTAAGAAATGTCCCTAACCGTTAGCACCCCATAGCATGGCTTATTGTCTCGTATATTCACAGACATTTAATGCGTCTGGGCTGGTTTTTGGCAGGGATTATTTGGGTGATTATATTTTTCACTGCTCCCTGAAGGGTTCACGGACTTTCCCAAGTTCCAGTGCAGTCTGGTGAGCGCAGTTCAGCATGTCCCAGCTCCTCCATAGAAAAAAAGGAACAATCTTGCAGTTAGCCATTTAGTTTTCTTAGGCATCAGGTGCTTCCCTACCCTCTAGACAGCCTAGTTCTCCAGTCTACAGCTTTGGGTTTCCCTGCTGTCTTCGTCGTGTGCAGAAAGTACAATCCAATTACTTCTCCCATGTGGAGAAGATGCAGAGAGTCAGCAATGACAGATACATCCCTGCAGGGCAGAAAGACCCATCCTCTGCAAAATAATGAACCCTGTAGCAAAAAAAAAACCTCACACAACAAAAAATTTGAAAAAACACAGCTTCACAACTGAAAAGCCCACAGCCCTGAGTGAGTTGCAGTTGAAAGTTCACGTAGTTTTGAATCATTACTTCAGGTTCTCTTCAGTGTCTTAGAGATCTCAGTTTACACATTGGTTATACGTTTAATCTTGCTTTAGCAGCTGCAATCAAGTCGAAAGTTTTTACTGTTTGGGAGGTTTTTTGAGTGAAAGCTTATACTGCATGTGGGGAGAGAAGGCTTTCTTCAATTCCACAGACTCAAAATAATCAGTACCCTGGTGTGAGCTCCACTTTGTTCTAATGCACTGTAGGCCAAAACTTCTTTCCTAGTCCTGGACTACTGTTCTGGATATCCTTCACAGAGGCATGAGCATGGACATTTCTGAAGGAAGCTCTGGCATTATCAATCACAGCAACTCCTGAGCAATTGAACTGATTTTCAAAGTGATGGAATGAAAGCTGCTGGCGCTTTTTCACCTCTGAACATCAGACAGTGTGCTCACAGCCTTCTCTGGGTGGAGGCGTTTGATATTGGCCACTGTTTTGAAAATTGTCCCCTCTTATTATGTTATGAACACGGATACAAAAACCTGAGCACTGCTAACATTTGCAATAAGAAGCAGTGAATATCCATTTATCACTGCTGCACCATGAGCACATTAGTTATAAACACAGGAAACTGACTGTCCTTGATGTCATTGTGTTCATTATTATGTATTTCCTTGCCTACTCTGGAAATCAGCATGTTTGGGGATCTTCTTAACGCAAGCAGTGCCATTTGGATATGTATAAAATTGTAGATCTTGCAAAACAGTCCTCTAACTGTAGATTTTTGAAAACTTTTCCCTCCTCCCAAAACCCCATTTTTGCCAGTCATGGGTCTGTGAAATGCAAACATCATTTACTACATGGCAGAGCACAGCTTGGAAAACCTTTCCAATGCTATTTGTCCACCTTGCAGATGTGGTGATGTTCACTTTCTCTGCTTACTGAAGAGCCTGAACTTCACCACTACAAATTAAAGAAGAGATACCTTAGGGTCAAGCACCTGCCTCACATTGCACATGCACTGGTGCAATTCACAAGCAGCAGCCCGCACCATGTCAGTGCTGCCTGTGTTATCTGGTCAGAGAAGAGAATATTCCCCCATCTGACGCATAAAGCCCTCGGCAAAGTCTGGGCTGGGTGATGGCAGCCTTGCTCCCATGGAGGAACATCTACATCTGCAGATAGTTCCAGAGAAACCAGCGGATGGCAGAACCAGACTCTGTGACTGTAGCCACCTCTTCCCAGGTGACCTGCACATCAGAAATGTTTTTTTTCTGAAGAAGCTGGCAAATGCATTTGAAATACATGCTGAGATTTTTTTCAGCCTTGCAATAGCCAGTTTAAACCATGGAGGGGAACTTCTGTGGGCCACAGAACAAGTGGGTGCAGTTTTCAAAGACCTCTGCCCTCTCTTCATAGTGTGATGCCTAACAACGGGTGAATTTATTAGCTTTTCCACCTGTGAGGCATAAGCACCTGTCTCCATCCAACATGGACAAACGGAATTGCCTCTGAGGCTGCTGACATCCCTGTCATTGGCAGCAGGTCAGCGGGATTAAACTCTGGTGTGGGGTTTGTGGAAGGAGCAACCTGCCACACACATATCTTCGCCCAGACAAGAAGGATTGCATAAACCTCATTTCTTTAGGAATTCAGACTCAAAAAATATTTTATTTTTGCTCCCTTTATATTATGTATTTCATTCAGCTGTGCGTCAATCACTGTTCGCCAGCCTTCCTTGCTCTTGTGCAGCTGGAGAAGTCATAAATATGGCAGCTCCCTTTGAGCGTTAATGCTGGGTGCCGTCCACAACTGCTGAACTGCAATATGTGAGCCAGCGATACCACAAAGTGAGAGTTTATATTCCTTCCCTGTTACATATTTTTAGTGTGTAAATCCACAGAGCAGAAAAAATTTACAAGGGAGCGAGTGGTCATGGGGAAAGTAATCTGCATATAAAGCAGCGGCAGATACCTCTTTCTGCTTGGGACCACTCCTGTTGGGAAGTGTCACACCAGGCTGAACGAAACCTTCAACCACTCGTGTTTTTTTTTCTTGTGCCTGAGTTAGGG
>NW_009630728.1:21933-30424 GCF_000690535.1 Cariama cristata | reverse complement strand
TTTTTTTTGTGCGCGAGTGGGGGGGTGGGGGGGGGGGGGGGGGCAGTCACTGATGTTCTTTATCCGTTATTCATTTAGCAATGGCTCCAGGGAGCAGCTTAATGTCATGTGTTGTTCACTTACATGAATTGCAATAGGCTCTTTTCTTCTTGAAGCCTGCCTGCACTGGGAAAATCTTCTAAGTCATTTTACAACTGGCATAGCTCAAACTCTTTGGGGGCTGAGCAAAGACCTGGTTATAGACTGCTTGAGGTGAGTGATCAGTTTTCACTGAAGTGGTTTCAGACTGTGGCACTAACTGCACCTACCAAAAAGTGAATTATTAAGACTACATAGTCCAGAAATACTTTGGCTTTGTTGAAATACAGAATAACTATCTCCCTTGGACTGAAAATACTTCTATTCCCCAAATTGCTCATTCTGTCTTGAAAGGACTGGCTTTCATTGGGAGATTTGAGTCCTTCTTGCTTTGTTTTCTTAGCCTTCTTTAAACTGGGTATTCTAAGTCAATATATCACTAACAAGCCCAGATGAGATTTTCTATGCAGTCTTTACTGGCAGAATCAAAATTACATGAAGTACTGCATTTTGAAGTAGTGATATGTGCGCAGTGAAGAAGAGGTAGATTCTGATCTGGCTGGGTGAAATGCTCCCAGTTAAATCCCATCACTTGGGAAGCTCTGTGCACTAATAAAACTGAGGGGCAAGAAAGAGAGAAGTTGACTTTCTGGAAGGTGAATAAAGGATGTGAATAAAATCACAGCTAAAAACATGGAGCAGAAAACCTCGGTGGATCCCCAAGAGACAGAGATGGCAGATCCTTCGCTGAAGGAAAGTGGCTGAGGAGGAGGAGGAGGTGATATGCAGAAGGGAACATCCACCTCTGCACTCAAGACCTCCCCATCCTGACATGAGAAGTATCTGGGTTATTGGATGCGGTGGATTAAAAATTATCCCATAGGCACAAAGACACATTTTCTGAAGACTAGTGATATTTGCTGAATTTCAGCTGGAGTCAGATGCACGTGCTTCACTCCTTTAGACAGTCTCCAAAAATAGTACAGGCAAGGTGGGATGTTAAATCACGAGTCCAAGTCCTTATGCGAGAACACTTCCCTTGGCGTGGGCGGCACTGATAAGGTGCTGGCCAGGTAAAAGTAGCAGAGATCATGCCCAAGGGGCCATGGTCAGATGGATGTGCTCAGCCCATGTCCTGGGAGCACCAGAAGACCCTGCTTCTCCTGCAGCCTCTGCCTCCCCTCCCTGCTGGGCTTCTGGCCTAGGGAGGCAGGGGTTGTGCTTCACAATGTGCCAGGGATGAGGCCACAGGGAAGAGAAGGAAGGCAGAGAAAACAAGTTGGGTCTCAGCCTTTACCACCTGTGAAACTCTGCATGCCATTTCCATCCTGGGAACTGATCTAGGGCTCCCTGTGAAATCAGAGGCCGTGTGGTCATATGAAGAGGTGCTAGGTCCATCCCAAAGGAGGGAGAGAGGCTCCTCTGAAGCAGAAATAGGCTGTATTTCCCTTCAGTGCTCTCCTATCTTCTCAGGTAGGCTCTGGCCTTATCTCAGGCCACCCCTGGAATGGGTTTGGCTTCCAGGGTCCCCAGGCCCACGCCACAGCTTTGGGGAACAGTAAGAGGTAACTGAAGATGTTCACCTATCTCTACAAAGAGACTGCCGGTCACCTTTTCCCTACGCCTTTTCTTTCCAGGGCTAGCCATCAATAATAAATTAGATTCAGTAATCTGTTGGCAAAGTTGTAAGCCCTGGTTTACATCAGCTGGTGAGACCTTCTCTGTGTAGCGGGAGGCACTAGCTTGTTCACACCTCCGTATCCTCTGTCTGCCCAGGAGGATGCCCAATTCCCAGGCTGGAGTTTCTGGCCGGCCAAGTGACCTGGCACAGGACCCTGCCGTTGGCGCTGTGAAACTCCCCTGGAAGGAATTGTCTGTCTCTCTCCACCGGCTCCACAGCCAAACCAGCCTTACACCTCCGGCTTAAAGCTAGGTGCTTAAAGTTAGAACATGTAAAGGTTTTCCTTGAGCTCTGCATTGAGTGTGAAGGATGCCTGAGAGCAGACATCACCTTTCCATCATGCCAGAATTAGTTTCTATGCAAAACAGTTTTGTACTTGCAGAGACTGGAGGGTGTCATGTCCCTCCTTTTCTTGCCTCCAAGAAGCTAAAATTCTCACATAAAATCTGAGCTGAGATGTTTTCGGCTGTATAATCAGTAAAAAGCATGCTGAACGATGAGACAACAAGCTCCTTATGTATTCTGAAAAATAATTGTATGCGGTCCTTGGTGATAAACTGTCCAAACTGTCTTCTATCTAATGAGCTCTCCTCTTTGCCTCTACCAAACATTTAACTAAACTCCAGGCTTTACACATTTGCTTTAGTCTATTCTTACTCCAGCTGACAGTGTGGTGGAGAGCTACCTCACTCGTTTTCTCAAGGCATTTCTGGTGGCTCTCCAGGTTGCTACGTGACCCACAATGCAGATGCTCTCAGAACTGGTGGCTGAAACACACCTCCCGTGCCCTCCCTCGGTTGGACTGGGGGCTGGGGGCCAGGGGGGTTACAGTGACCATAGTGACAAGGGCAGCAGGCACCTCTGATCCTTGTACAACCTCTGCTCAGGTTCCGGTCTGAAGCGAGTTCAGCTCTCCCTATGCAGTCAGGCAGCCCATGGGCAGGACGATATGGATCATGACCTGTGTCACAACACTTCCCTCAGTTTTGTCCAGGGCAGATGATGATAGGGTTGGGTTTTTTTGGTCTCAGAAGCCTGTAGCTTACTGATTCACCAGCACAAGGTTTGATGACTCCTACCCTCCAGTGTTGCTTACTCTTCTACAGTTACACTGGCTGGTTGTGGTGCCTAGATGGGAAGCTAAGGAGGAAACCTTCAAAGAGATGGTGTGCTGGAGCCAAAGGAGTCTTGCAGTGAACAAGGAAGCCCGTTCACTTATGTCATCCACTTTTAATATGGTCAGGTTTCCCTTGGAGAGTCTGGGTCTCCCCCTGACTACATGTTAGGCAGGACATTCCTGTAGCCAGAAGTGTGGGAAACCCTTTCAAGGCTCTGTTGGAAGCTGCCTTGTAGGGGTCTTCCCATCCTGGCCACAGGGAAGTGCCAGATGCAATCAAGGATCAAGCTTTTTCCCAGCATCTGGGCTGTGTTGCAGTGTGTCAGAGCTACCCCAGCCTTCTGCTGTGTCTTAAATGGTGGTACTACTCCAGCTATGGTCCTGTGAGAAAGGGATTGGAGGTGACCCCGCTCTGCCACAAGCAGGCATCCATACAGCCAAAGGAGGGAACGGCAGCACCATAACAATGCTGGCCCCTGGAAAAGAGCAGGTCCTCCTCAAATAGAAGGTAGGTTGCAATGAGCCATAGACAGGAATTTGAAGCACTCAGTCTCGATAACATAACATCAACTACTGACCGCTGAAGAGCAAAGGGCAAGATTCCTTCACACAAGTGCAAGGTTAATACTTTCTATCCCATTTATTAGCTATGCTTAATTTACATTCTTTTTCACTGTGAAAACACTGGCATAAGTGTGAACGCAAATTCCATTTAAATCCCTGTATTTGGCATCATTCTTCCCCGTGCAGTGAAAGTTTTGGTGGCAGACAAACTTCTGATGGACAGCTTGCATTTACATTGACTATCTATGGTTTTTGATCTGTTACAAACATAAATTAGTTCATAGCCAGATATTACCTTAACTCAATTGTTTACATACTAACCGGGGACAGATAACATAGAGCCTTGGCTTTATTTCGCAATTTAAAATTGAAGTTTTACTGAGTGATTAGTAGACAAAATGTTACATTGAGAGGGTTTTTTTTTCCCATTGCCCTATAATATTTTACTTTGATTAAAGCTGTACTGAGGGAAAATTGCACATCTCACGCAAAAAGCAATTTACCTCTGCTCTTATTGAAGTTAACCATACTTATTTGTCCTAGCATAACGTATTTTTCTAGCTGCATTCTAACTGCAATGCCTTATCATATGAACCAAGTTAGATTTAATCAAATTCAGTTTGTGTTGTGAATTTTAATTTTATTTTATTTTTAATTTTAATTTTATTCAATTAGTTGGAATAAAAGCAGAACGTTTGGAAGAAAGATGAAAGTTGAAAAATGCTAGTGCTGAGCTGGGCATTCAATGCTCCTTCTGCACCTTTCTCACCCTGAAACATTTCTCATGCTTGAAAAGGCTCCCTGATCTTTTTTTTTCCTCTTTCTGTTTCTCAGATTGCTGATGATGTTCATGGAACGGGGAAGATAAGAGTCATCTTATCAGGTTGCAACACCCGTGTGTGTTAAGACCTGACCAGTTTTTCTCCTGCTGTGCCTGGGCACTGATGGACAACAACGGGACCACATTCAAGCTGGGGCTTTTTTAATGTATTGAAATCCACTGGGAAGCCACAGTGCTGCTCCCCAGTTGCACACCAGTCTTACCAGTGCCCCTCGACTGCTTTTCTATTACCCTCCTTGCTGTCACCCAGTGGGAAAATTGCCATCACTCATTCATATTTGTCTTTTGGACCTGGGTGTGCAGCTCAGGGAGGCCAGCACAGGAGCCAAGGGACATCGAGGAGGTCAGTCAGCCCCTACTGCCCCTTTCCAGCAAGCAAACTACTTTCTTCTCTCACCTTTTCTATTTCTTCCCCGTAAAATGGCTTATTTGTACACATACCAAGTATTTTTGGGGTATCAGGATGTTTTTACTGTGTTGTCCTGTGTACTGAATGCAATATCCATTAATTATTATTAGCATATTACCTTTATTAAGAAAATGTTGATGCTTGTTGTTACTATGTCTTATGGTAGTAATTTTCGTCATCTGGGAATTCTTGATTAACTTGGCTTAGGTTCACCAACCTGAGTGATTTGAAAAGGCCATTGTAAAATAATAGAAAGAAATAGAAACATCTCGGTGCAGTCAGACTCCACTCCCTCAACTGAAAATGTGGTGTTTTTACATTTTGAGACAGTTTCTCAGACAGCTAGACAAGGTGACATTAAACAAATCACGCTAATTACAACACAATTTATGTAGAGAGATTTTACTGGTCTGCTAATACTTGGCAGGAGCTGCCAATTACAAATGTTTCAAAAAAAGAGTATTTCCAGCATTAACTTTTTTGGTTCTTAGGGAAATGGAGTGATGGAACCTGTTGAGCTCCCTTGTTTGTGCCAAGGGAAGCAGAGCCCAGTCCAAGCACGGAAGCCGGGGTCAGAGACCTGAGTTCGGGTCACGGCTTTCAGACAGAGTTGCACAGACTGCGCTGTGGCCCCAGGCAGATTACTCCTGAATGCACCCCATGCCAACCAAAATCAGCAACAATTTGTGTGATCCCTGGAGGCTTTGCATCTCTCTGGCCTCCGACATCCAACAGCAGGTGTCCTGCTCTGTGTGTGTCATCCCCAGAGGTGTAGACAAGGCATTACCATTCTTGTCTGGGAACATCTTACGTGGTTGATGGTACATCATACAACAGAGGGGAAGATCACATCCTCTGTGTATTTTAGTTGCCTCATTAACAGAACAAGGATTAAAAACTTACCTGTAAACTTTGCCAAGAGCATCATGGAATTAGTTTCCCAGGAGCCTGTAAAGCACTTTAAGCTTAGACTTCAGAGATATGTAGGGCTTTGCCTCTTATCCACTTACCTTAAGACTATGACCATGTAAGACACTACTTCCCCCCATCCAACCCCAGCTAGCGGTTACCTTCACCTTCGCAGAACTGACAAAAGGGTATGGGGCACCCACATCAGTGCTCACATCGTAGTTTAAACGCTGTAGTTTACAAGAAGCCACCTTGTCCTGAGAGGTGATCAAATGCATCATGCTGGTTTTACTGCAGGGACAACAGTAGCCTGGTAATAGCAAAAGGCTTTGGGGACAGGGCCAGGCGGAGAAAGCAGAAGATGGAGAAGGCTGGCAATAACCTCTCACTGCGGGGGTTTGCTGCATGAGTCCCTGCCAACCCTGTCTGGCCAGAGCTCCACATCAGGCAGTGGCCACTGACCACATATGGGAATGCAAAGCTCCGGGTTAGACCCCTAACTCAAGGGAGAGTGAGGTGGCATGGGGAAGGGTCCTCAGAAACCTGCTGCTAAGAGCTAAATGAGCTCAGATCCTTCCTCTGTCTTCTCTGGGACAGCTGGAAAGAGAAGTCAATCAGATAATCAGCTCAGTCTCTGGAACTGTAGAAATGCCCTGGCAAGCTTTTATTCATGTACTCAAAGGAAGACAGTGTGAACAAATATGATTTGGAGATTCTCAAATAAGCTGGTGGGTGGGACTCCTTGCTCTGGAGGTGGGTTCAGATCCTCCTCCAAAGCAAGCTGAACTCAATTCTGAATTGGTAGCTGAACACAGGGCTCCCAGCACTCAGTTGAGTTGCCCTCGTTCTCCCACGATCATTTGTGTAGCCTGTGCCTGGCTTTGGTATCCCTTGCAAATGCTTGTAAGCATAAGCACACTTCTGCAGAGCTTGGGAATCTTCTTCCTGGGCTTCTTAAGGTTTGCTTTGAGATAGATTTGCAAGCAGCCCTCCATCTATGCTTCAGAGGCTTTGTGCTGCTGGTGGGAACTGATGATCTCTGGTGAGTCCTGGATACTTACGGAAATTGCACAGGCAGTAAGCTGTATTTTTGAGAGGGTCACAAGTACTCTAAATGGTAGGTTTAGCATCAGCTGAAGGTAGGAAGAACTTAATGAGCCTTGGTGAAGGTGGCACTTTGTGCATGCATAGAGGAAATGCAGACTCCTGCCCTGCGTAACAGCACCATTAAGTCCTGCAGTGCTTGCACATCCAGTGAGTGCCCCTTTGGAGCTGTTGCCTTTGGCTCAGAGTGATTTACAAAAGTTGCCTAGAAGAGGTTTCGGGGGCAGGGGCAGGGTACTACAAAGGGTAAAGCTTCCATGGGGAGTGAAGCCTCCTGGCCTCACCAGCCATAGGAATTCCTGGGAACTGAAGATGATCAGCACCTCGCCTCAACAACCTCTGGGAGTTACACCTGAGTACAAGCAGAAGCTCTCCTGTGATGGCGAGACACAGAGCTGATTTTCCTTTACAGCTGCACCTGATGGCACGTGTGACTGTTGCTTGCCTGCGTACAGGCACATTTTCACACTTGACTCACAGTTAGACCAGTGCCACAAGCCAATGCTGCCCATGGTTACGTAGAAATTCAGTAGGATTTGGAACACGTGTAGCAAGGGAGAGAAATAGGCCAGAAGAGTTATTTCAAGCAGATATTGATGATAGCTGCTGGTAGCAACAGTAAGTTATCAAAAGGAAATAGAGAGAGAGACATATACCTCTCTTCAGAATAAAAAATAGGATTTGCACCTGAACAGGGTTTGGTGAGTGCTAAATGGCTCCATATGCAAGAGAAGAGCTTTATGGACAGAAGGTTTTGCATAAAGCAGTTGTTGTTTACACCTGAAACTGGCATACAAATAAAACCATTGCTTTTTGCTGCCAATCCTCCTCTACTTCGAGCCAGAGCAGCCTGTGGAGCTCCATGACAGCACTCCTTGCAATTGCTCCTCGCAGGTGTAGCTTTTATATGCATTTGCCAGCGATTGTCCAGGTCAACTCACATGCTGAGTCCCATCTAATCCAACAAAGCAACGTGTTAAGAAAAGCATGGAGGACATTATTCAGAAAGGGGAACTTTGGCCTTGGACGGAAAAAGGAGAACATGGAGTTAATTTTCTGCTTTGAATTGCCCTGCAGAGTTTAGTTTTTTCCACTGAGTGTCAGGGGAGCCCAGCGTGACAGGCCACCACGGACAGAATTTTCCTTGTGCAGCTGCCTCACTTGCTTTCCCTTCCATGGGCAGCAATCACAGTCCCATAGACTGACCTTCAACTGGAAAAAAAATGAAGACTAAATTGTAAAACACTCTAAAACATTAGGTCTGAAATCCAACTTTTTTCTCCCTCCCCATTTCTGTTCCTTTCATACAACTGCCACCATCATCTGTTCCTCCTGTATCTTCCTCCTTGCTAAGATAGGTCACATAAGGTGCCTTCACCTTGAGAGGTCAATTTTGGGAGTCGTGACCCTCTGGTACCTCTCGTTGTGGCTGCACATCCCCTGCGACGGCAACCGCCAACTGCTACAGATGTGCCGGGGACCCCCGTGACCCTCAGCACCAAAACTGCCCTCCACAAGGTCTGTGTTTGACTGGAAGAGGGCAGCAAGCGCTGGTCTTCTACACCCCTGAAAGCCAACAGGAGCCTGGGGTGAGAAAATGCCACTCTGATGGAGGGGATACAAGAAGGGGACCAAGGGACTAAAGCCCTGCCGGTGCACACTGGGTGCTCACGGTGACTGGGAGGAGCACAGGGAGGTGGTGAGGAGGGAGGAAAGTCTGGGAGAGGGAAGGAAGAGGGGAACCGGGGGCTGGAGTAACTCCAGGACAAGCAGAAAGGATTTGCCAGT
>NW_009630728.1:19362-21902 GCF_000690535.1 Cariama cristata | reverse complement strand
GAAAGAGGTAGCGATGGTGGTAGGAAGCCCCGAGTATTGTTATACTGTGCTGCATAATTGTAATGCTGAGTTGTCACAGCTACACTGTAAAAAATCATAAGCTAGATTTCAGAAAAGCTTGAAATAAACTTAAAAATCTAGAGACTGCTTAAAAAAATGAACTCGAGACTTTTTCTCTTCACTTCTCATTATGAAAGGAGGACTCTGGTCACGTCTTCAGGCTTTTTTCTAGAAATTAACATTTGAGAAAACAATTCTTACCAAGCGTGTGACTCAAAGAACTGGGGCATTGGGGAAAACGTCAGATATCACAAACCTCACCACTAAACGGCAAGCACTAGCAAGCAGGGAACTAGGTTTTCTCTGGACCTGCCCCTTTAAGCTCCTGGTAGCCTGTTTTTTTGCAGAGGTAGCTTTGATTTAGCAACAGAGGACTGAGATGCAAGCGACAGACCACATATTCCCTCCTGGATACTTTCCTTTTGTAGTTGCCTGTGATGCTGTCACTTAATCTTGACTAGAAATGGGAACGGACAGTTTCTCTTTGTGCGGGGAGCATGGATGTTTCCCATGCAGGCATTCACAGCCATCCATACATTTGAAGAGGCATTGGGAAACAGGGTCCAGTCCCACGTAGCATGGCTTCAAGAGACTGTTTCCGAGCAGAGGTTATGCCAGGGCTGGCAGCCTGCTGCCCGGGCACACGTGCGGCAACAAACCAAGCCACAGACCCACACTCCAGCTGTGAAGCACCGCAAGGTATGGTGGTGTTCCCCTGGCAAGCTTTGTTTAGCACTCAGAAACTCCTGACAAACAGCCAAAGTCTCCAAACTGTGTCTGGACAAAAATTCCGGATAGAAAAAGAGCATATTTCTAGAGAAATGTGGGCTGTATCTAAAGAAAAAAAAAAATCCAGTTTCCCATTCAGACACCAAGTGACAGCTAGCGCCAGCCTTCAGATTCATAAATGTAAACCTCAGGTCTCCCCCTCCCTTCAGACAGTGTGAAAGCTAATCTGGGCATTTGAAGAAAATCGAGATAAAATCAAGCTCATCTTAATCTTTCATCCAATGAGACATTTGATGTATTGAAAGTTTATCTCATCTTTTAAAATCACCTGTGGCTCCCTTTTAAAGTCTGAAATCATCACACCCATAATAAATCTCTCTATGGAAGTTCAGCTTCATGAAATTAAATTAGAATAAGAAGTGGCTGTATAGACAGATATACAGAATAAAACAGGCAGGGTGTTTTACAGTGATGTATACTGTCTGTAAGGAAATATATCAGCAGTCCCCCATGCAAAAAACCACCTTTCTACCACTATGGAATGCATCAACTGACACTTTTTATGTGTTTTTTTCTTCTCCAGTGAGAAAAAGTGATTTGTCTGGATATCTCACTTGCCTGAGCCAAACCCCAGGGTGTGTGGTGTCATCCGTGTCCCTGCAAATATTTCTGGTAGATTTCTTTCTAAGGACTCTTCCTCCTAGCTGAAGTGATCGAAAGCAAAAAATAAGAAATGGCTTAAGTTTAATTCCTTGCCTACATGTTTTCTATCCCTGAAATATATCTTACAAGCATGATGAATATGAACTGGAAGAACTAATATTTAAATTCATAAAGATATACATACATAAATTAGTCCTATGCCAGATTAGACTATAGATCTTTCCTTTAAAGGTAAAACATTTACTTTTCCATTTTACATCTGGGTTTTTTTTAAGACTGTCCCATATTCTGAGATTCAATAGATCACCGAAAGCCACAGATACTCAAATCAACTCTCAAGCAAGTCTTCTTCATTCTTTGGGTTTCTATTTTTTTCCCAGGAAAAAGAACCCAGTAGTTTTTATTAACTATGTTCAGCTAATGTATTGATTAGTCAAGAGGTTTAAATAGTTAAAACGCCACTACACGTGAAGCAGCTCCTGATGACACCAGATATCGCTGTCTAGAATCCTGCTGGCTCCTGTTCACCTTTTTTACCACAGGAAGACAAAATAACGCCCCCTCCCAAGAGACACTACGATGCAGTATTAAACAATCTCCCATCGGACACAGTTAACAGAGGCTCGGCAGGGGCCCATGCTGTTGCAGTCCCCTGTTCAGGAGAGCTCCTGGGCTTGTGCTGAGGCTCTTTGGGGACCCCGCATCGCACCTCCCATCACTGAGGGCTCCCTTCCTCTCTGCCTCAGCTCCATCGGGTGACACTGTTTGTCCTCTGTCCTCTTCCACCCAGGCTGGTATCCAGCATCTTCTGAGAACTTTCTGCTGACTGAGTTTCGGCTGTACATTGATGGGGGATTTATGGCTGCTCCTGCACGGCTTGCTGGCTGTGCCAGCTCTGGTTTCCCACTCAGTGCCTCCTCCTGCTTGACCGTGGATGTCAAGAGAAGCGAGTCAGCAAGCCCTTTCTCTTTTCAGCTGTTTCCCAGCAAAAGAAACATTAGCACGTCAGACTGCCAGACAACACACCACAGAGATTCTCCCACATATTGCTTCTTTCTTCCTGTTTTCATGTCAAGAGCTAAAGAGGT
>NW_009630728.1:19037-19294 GCF_000690535.1 Cariama cristata | reverse complement strand
TTCCCATTGAGGGGGGGGGGGGATTTATGCTGAGCACTGCTATTGCGACCTCTCTGTCTTTTACACTTGAACGAGAAGGGGCCCTGAAGTGAGGCACTAAAGCCAACAGCTTATCCACAAAGCCCCTGGCTAATTAGTCATTAAAAAAAAAAAAAATTGCAAACTGTCAAGAGCAGAAAGAAGGGTTTAAAAGGATATACCTTTATACCTATAAATTGCTAAAGAAAAAGAATTACAGGATAATGTGTAAAGGGTCA
>NW_009630728.1:5948-19017 GCF_000690535.1 Cariama cristata | reverse complement strand
CGTGAGTTTCCTTGAACTCCCCGGGGAGGCAGCTGTGTTCGGTGTGCTTGCTGCACATACATGTAGCTGGATAATTGCTAGGTTAGGAACTGAAAGAGCAGCATGTGGGCATCATTCAAAGGAGCAAGCAGACACATGGAAAAAAAAAATCACCAGCCCAGCCTTGGGCAAAGTTTCACCGCATGCAGAGTAGATCAACTATTTATTTCTGAAATTTACACTTTGTAAAGCATAAATAAGCAGGGAGGATCAGCGTGCTCCCCCAGCAATGCACATACTCTCTGACAGATGCTGCGTTTGGCCCTATCTAATGAGTGCAGCCCCAGAAACGAGACTAGAGCCCTGCAGGAGTTGCGTGCTCTCACATTGCATTTTTTTAGAAAGCAGCTCAATTAATCTGAAGGTTAACTTAATTAAGTAAAGCTCACCTCCTTATCAGGCTCTTCTAGGCTTTTACATCATAGCAGGTAACTGCGGAGCCATTCATTAGGCCTTACAATGTGCCTCTCAGCTAGGTAAATATGAGCTAATCGTATTTCACAGAGGGTTTGGACAAAAGCAGAATAGTTAAACCAAAAGTTTTGAACATCTGGCCTTTGGGAGTTGTGTAGGGACACAAAGGAAAACCTGAGGCAGGGGAAGAAATCCAACAGCACCTAGGGGACCACAAGAGCCAGACAAAGGAGGAGAAGGAGACTGGAAATGAACAGTTGCCCAAAACACTGACAAGTGTTTGCTAAACCCCAAACTGTGTGCTGCACATTCAGGATGGGCCACCAAGGCTCTCGGGGCTGGGGCTGACTGGAGAAAAACCACAGCAACCCCCATCCTCACAGCTGGGACTCCCCCAGGAGCCAAGGGCACCGGGATGGTGTGATAATAAGGATTGTTTCCGATCCATTTTAGGGTCCTGCTTTCCTCTTAGAAAAAAGGAGAGCTCACATCCATCAGTGGGTGTCAGCCCTGGCAGGGCAGTCACAGCGCAAACCCCACTGGAAACCCTACATGCAAACACAGCTCGTGTCGCCTGCACGCAGCAAGCAAACCAAGTTGCAGTGGGCCTGTGCTCCGCCGTGCACACCGACACACGGGTGATGGTGCAATGTGGAGTCCAGTGCAGGGATGCATGCGTGTGAGCGCTGGAGGCTGAGGGGGGACTATCTCTTGTTCTTACATGATGGAGAAGGGAGTTTGTCCTGCCCTCCTACAGTCACATGTACTGCAGCAAAAGAAACCTAGAGGAACCGGACAATGTTCTCGAGAGAGAAAAACAAATCTGGAAGAGGTTTTTCAAGACATCCTGCCTTGAATGCATGTCCCAGTTACAGTCTTCTTGCCTGTCCTCGCACTCCCAAGTTATAATTCCTTACCCTCGCTTTTCTTTTCCTATAAAAGAACAAAACGAACATAATGTTTATTGTTACAAGATGCACAATGCCATAATCTGGTTAAGAAAACAATTGACTGAACGCTGACGTATATTAGTGAAAACTTAATTCTGAAAAGCTTCATTTGCTCCTTGGGGATGCTTGTCTTGTTTACAATGTCACTTCTGATACAAGTGTTTTTAAGGACAGACACTTATGAGAATGAAAAGACCCTGACGGTCTTGTGAGCTTGGCATGCACATTTACCAGGCATTTCCTCACCTCTCAGCTAATAAAAAGCATGTGTATTCATCTCATTTGAAGAAAAAGAAAAACAGAGAGAGAGAAAGAGAAATAAGGGAGAGAAGGAGAGATACGAAGAGAGGAAGGAGGAAGGGAGGAACCCTGTGGACCTAGAGCAGCACGAGGGGTTCGCGGCAGAGGTGAGAAGAGCTGTATGTACATCACCTGCACACTGTCCCTGTCTCTGTTAGGGCTCTGCCAGTTCTGTACCTGCCTTGAAAATAAGTTTCTTGGTGCTGCTTAATTACTACGTAGTCTCTGAAGTTTCAGAGACAAATACATATCCAAATAACCCTATTTTCATCTTGTCCTATTCTTAGCATTTTCAAAAATGCACCACCTCCCACCTCAACCTCAACCAGTCATATTCATCTTTTTCCTTCTTACCTCAGAGCTTCCTCAGCATTTTTTATACCTATTTTCATGAATCAAAGTGGTTGCTTTAAAGGCTGATTTTTCCCATATGCTGCCGTTTTGTAGGTAACAGCCTTGGTAGATGATTAAGATCTTCCCTTTCCCCTACTAGAACAGAGTCCATGTTTTAAGGATACGTTTTGCTCACCTTCATGTTCATATCTACCTCATTTTAAACAAGCAAGCATCTAACTTGAAAAAATGAAATCTGTGGCAGCCCCAGCCTCCCCAAACTTCTCCTAGAGGAAGAGCTACGTGTGCTCTGATGCAGGAGATCAGCAGCCAATATCCTGTGGAAACAAGAGCGTCTCTTCACTGCCTAACCTGGAGAGGTCTTGGGCACACATGGATTTGCAACTTGAAGGAGGCTCCCACATCTTAGCCATTTTTGAAGGACTTCAGATGATCTTAATTTCAATATCTCTTGCTTTCCTGTTCCCAAATTAAATCGCGCGTGCTGTGAGCAGCCTAACGCAGCTAGCACAGCTCTGTATGGTGTGCTGACTGTTTTTCCAAACCGTCAGTATTTGGCATATGAGGTCACACTCGGCCAACTACACAGCAGAGGGCAATGATTAAAAAGCATTCTCTCTAAAAAAAGAAGGACTCATTTTACTGGCAAACCACCAGCGGCAAGAGATTATGCTAAGACTGTAAATCATGAAAGCCTGATAAAAGTATATGCTTTTTTCCCTCCTCAATCCCCTGTTTTCTGGTATAAAAACAGTAACTTGCTGTTGTCCACCGGTTTCCTCCATTATAAAAGACTCAAGAGTCTCCTCGAGGTGTGAGAGGTTGACTCTGCAGTGAAGAGCCGCGTGGATTTGCGCAGACCTCTCCTGGCTCACTGGGAAGGCCAGGCGGAGGGTGCAGGGCGGTGTGCCAGCAAACTGGAGCCGAGAAGTACATGCTGGGGTAGGCCTGTAAAGCAAAACAAAACAGAGGAGTAGAGCTGGACACCCATTGTTGAAAGGAGCATGAGTGGAAATTTTTGCCAAGCAGTGTGGGACTGCCAAACCCACAAGCAGTTTGAGACTACCTCCCAGTTCATGGCTTGGAAAATTTATTCTGTGTTACGAGCTACACATGCTCCTAAGAGCCCATCGTTTAGCCTAAAAGTCAGTCTGACTAATTCATACACAGGCCAGGACTGGGAGCAACATGGATGTGGGAGTAACAGAATAAAGCTGGGGAAAAAAGAAAGCAATCAAGAGAAAATACATTTTGGAGGTCTGTGGTGGTGGAGATACTGGGTGCTGTTAGCAGCCAGTGGGACTGATGCTGGGGCACCTTTAGAAAAGGCAGCAGATAATGAGAAACAGCATTAACAACACATCAGGGTGGGAAAAATTTACTGCTGTTTCTACTGAGAGACTGTGGATGGAAAATTTCGAGAGAGATGGTGAAAATATTAAGAGGCCAAACAAACAAATTCCACTAGAACCAGTAGAGTGTTTTTAAATCGTGTCCTTTAATAATCTACTATTTGCATTACCATAACATGCCAATGCATTATTTGGGCATGCAAACAATTGTTGAGTTCCCAGCTTCTGCTGCTGGAAAAAAATGATGACCTGGGGGAAAGGATTTCTGTAGTAAATACCTCAGCATGAATAACAAGATGAGGTTATTTAAGTGACAGCTCCTTGAAAAATTAGCCTAACTTCCTAATAACTGTACTACATAGCTTAAAGAAATCTAATTTTATCTCTGCCTCCCACACAGTAAATCTCCCTATCACATTCTTTCCTTGCTTCATTGCTGTTTCTTTGCTTAATAATCAGCTACTTAAAAGATTGGGGATAATGTTAATAATGGGCAAATTAGATACACATAAAAGAAATGTTTTCTGTGCTTCCAGAGGTACCCAGCATGACTGTCATTAAAGCAAAACTGAGGCTTGAGGAGGGAGCACAGAAACCTGGGCAGGCTGCAGTGGAACAGGGCAAGGACTTGGGCTAACTTAGTGTCGAGCAGACAACATTAGTCAGCGTTGCAATGGTAAAACATTTAACAACGGGAGCTCCTCTCCCCTTCAGCATTTTTCTCCCATAAACTAATTAAGCTATAATATTATGAGCGCTTCCTTTCAGGCTAGACTTTCCTTTTAGCATGACTATGAGCAGGCTGGGCAAGCTGGGTTATTTCTATGATGAAAAATCTGGCACTACATTTTGCCTCAGTCTCCTTTATTATTTTTTTTCCAAGCTCTACACAAAGCCACTCACATGCCCAATGGCTCAATCTCACTTCCAATTAAGTCAATGATAAAACTCACATTGACTTAAATAGGAGCAGGTTTGCATCCCAAAGGCTAACAGTCAAGGCTTTAAACAGTCAGACTACTAATAGGGAAAGCAGAAAGAGTTAGAAAATGTCATCTTATTTTCTTTTCTTAGGAGCAGTAATTCAAAGTTAATAGAGTAGGTATGTTCATTTTGAAATTATTTTCAGGGAGAAAAAATACGTAGTGAGTCTATTTATAATGCGGTGATTCAGCTCTTTTATAATATGTGTGGATGGATCTGTTGCAGGGAAGGAGGCAGCACATACCAAGAATTATCGACCCTACCTTTAAATAGTTTGCAAGCCCTTTCTTAGCCCTTACTATATTCAGCCCTTACTATATTACCTAGCCTGTGCAGCAGTGTACACTGCTGTTAAAATGTTTTGGCCAATTGACTTGGTGACATTGGAGTCCACTGCTGAATAAAGAGCAAAAGACCCAGCACGTTCCAGGCACTCCCTTAGCACCGGCCTCCTGCTACGAGCAGACCCATACAAGGCCCAGGAAGACAGAGAATTTTGTTTTTCTTTTTACAACATTGACAAAATTAAGCAAAAGGAAGAGATTAGATTAATAATGGCCACATTAACATTAATTTCTCTTGCGCGAACCCATATACTTTTGAGGGGCGGCTTTGGAGACAGCCTGGCAAAGACACTCAGCTTTTAAAATTCCCACGAACCCTTCAAAGGTCGCTGCTTCCACTCAACCCAGTTTGCCCAGCATCTGTGCGATTCCCACTCCTCACAGAGGACAGAGGCATCGCACAGAAGAGCAGCCCTTTGGGAGCAGTGTTTTGGGTGGTGACTAACAATCTGCTAGCGGCAATAACCAGTTTCTCCTCCTTTCCCCGCTCTCCCCTACCTCGCACCAGCAGAGGAAGAGGGATGCAGGCTGCAGAGTGACTAAGCTGCAGTCTCCAGCACACAGAGGCTTCTGCCAGCACGGAGCGAGTGGAGAGGACATTGCTACCACTGCTTGGGCCTTGAAATCTGCTGCCTTGCAGTACGGTGTGCTCTGGTGAGCCGGTGACCGGTGGATACTCGGCTCAATTCCGGCAGGCATGCAGCTGGAGGGCTGCCAGAGGAACCCTGCACCTCCCTGGAGTCATTCTGGGAAGGGTGACACCATGGAAAGTTTGGAATCTTCTGCCAGCTGGATTTGATGTTTCTTCAGGATGCCCACGACAGCCATAGTTGTAACTGCACACCATGTGTGGGAACAGGGAAGCCTGCCCTGCTCTGCCACTGATGAAAGTATTTTCCGTCTATTCTGCGTATTGTCTGTTCGTCACTGGTGGATGCGTTCCACCTATAGTTATGTCTTTCATCTCAGTGCCTTTTCTACTCCTTGCTTTTCCCTGCTAGCAGAGTAGAAGGAAACGTGTTTGTCTTTTGAGGTGTTTATTATCAAGTACAAACAGAGAACACTGAACTGTAGCACTGCCTGAGTAACCTGGTGCGATACGCCCGCACAAGAGGGAGAGGTAAAGGGGACAGCTTTTGTGAGTGACATTCAAGTTCAGCTTGCAGGTTTGCAACTCTTCTGAAAAAATGAAATGGCTTGTGCAGCAAAGGCTGGGAGCAAAGTTTCATGATCCATTACTCTAATGGGAAGCCAGGTGGCTCAGAGAAGTTGATGGAGTTGCTCTGGATGAACACAAGGGTACCAGGCATCTATAGCATTAGCTCCCAAATGTTTGCACCTCTTCTCTCCTCAGTCCGTGATCTGGAGAGTACACCTGCACACACTCACACATGCACTGGTTTTGTCTCCTTTTCTGCATCATCCTCCTTTCCAACCCTTTTTTGATTGTCATGGCTTCAGAATTCAAAACAGCCCCAGCCTACTTCTCTAACTAAAGCAAAGATTGTGGTTTTGCATTTCTGCATCAAATGTTGAGGCTTAATGACATTCCAAACAACCATAAAGTTGATACTGAAATAGTAGCTTGGTACAAGCACAATCTACGAAATATAGTCCTGGAGGCCATGGGTCTGGGTCCCCTCCTCTTCCTCTCTCCCTCAGCCCCTGACCCTCCCTCCCTCCCTCCCTCCTGGAGCCCTTAGAGCAGTATGACCTGTGCTGAGGGCCTTTGCCCGCTCCCATGCTGTTGAAGCCCTAATCCCAGCACGCTTCCCTCCTGCTCCAGCTGTACTCATGACCTACAGAACCCCTCTGGCCCCGTATATCTCAGAGCTCTTCTCTGGCACGGTGATGTTGAGGAAAAGATGTACCAATGGCATCAGTTAGGAAATCCCACCGATCTCCCTGATGCTGCCGGCTCTGTCTCATCTTTGGAGAGCAGAAACAGGGGAGAAAAGCGTCAGAAGTGCAGTGGGGCCAGACAGGAGCCCGCGGTTGAGGTGAGGGCACCCAGCGACTCTGGTACGGTTTGGTACTGCATGCATGAAGACCAACAATGCTGCCGCGGTGTCAGCGTGTCGCCCAGCAGCAGGACACAGGAGCATTCAGGACAGGGCTTGTACTGCCACAGCAGCCACTCTGCCTTTAAAAAAGGCAGACGACCTTGAAAAATGTCCTCCCACAGCTAGCTAGCTTTGCAGGCCAGTGTGAAGAGGGAAGAAACCACCTCCCCGCTTTTCTGCTGTCACGGGCATCGATCTGACTCACCCCGTAACTCTCACCGGGATTTTGAGTCAACCCTGTGTCAGAGTTATGGGACTGCTCTGCCAGATCCTGCCTTGCGCCCTTCCTTCCCCCGCAGGGAGGAGGGATGTCCCCCAGCTGGCCAACCTTGCCCAGCCTGGCCCCATTTAAGGAGCGCTACGGGGACCCTCCTGCTCGGTGTACCTCTTTGGCTCGGCTTAATTTACAGGAACGCTCTCTTTCCTGACTACTGGAAGTTCACCCAAGGCTCTTAAATGGATGTTTCCCCTGCATCATGACTACTGATAAACATTCTTCATTAAAGTACTAAATTAATCTCTGCTGAATATATGCGACGCAGCCTGAAGCCCACCTCAATCTCCATTAACTGCATTGTTCTTCCAGCCGAGAGAAATAAGATTTATTTTAGTCAGTAAAGTGAACAAACACCACCTGTGATCCACTTAGGAAGCTGACCTGAGTTAGAAGGTGACATTTTTCTGTTCCTTTTTGACTATAACTATAGCTAATGGTGCATGGATTATTAAGCTTCCAGCAAAGCCGTCTTTTTCAGTCAAAAATGAGGCTTTTGTCAATTAAATTCTCAGTGAAACAAAGACATGTACACCATACATAAAATAATTCAATTTAAAAAAACATACTGAAAGAAAGGAGCTTTAAAGAATGGTGCTGTAAATAACAGATAAGATTTTTTTTTTTTGTGGCATGAGTGAATTGCCACTTTTGTTCCCATGCTCTCCATAGTGATCACAGACTGAATCAGCCTGCAAATATGAACAGCCCCTTTGCTTTCCAAGCAACTCACTGGCTAAAGTAACTTACATAGTGCCACTCTTTTATGGATAAACAGGCTAAGTCAGTTCCTCAGCCTGTCAGCATGGAGCTCTGACAATCAGTAAGTTCATGTTTTGAAGAGGGCTGGAGAAACTCTTTCAGTGAACTGCGTGGGACTTTCAAAGCATAAGTAGAGCTTAAATAAGGACAAGGATACTTCTTTATTACATCTCTTTTTCACAGTTAATGCAACTCCTGGAAAGTTCAGAGTCAGTAAGAGTGCGGGCTTTTTCCACACGTGTTGCAAAGCAGGTTCCCTCCAGCAAAGTCAAACAGTATGTGCCGAGCAGACAATGCCTTCCCGCTTTGTCCTTCAAGATGTACTGTGCCCGATTTCCTGCACATGGCATGACAGTGTTAAAAATACACTCAGGAATTACATATTAAAGCTTGCATTCTGCTACGTGCTCTCTGCTGGGACTGTCTGAGGGTCTGAGCCTTAATAGGGCTCAACAACTTGAGCGCTCATTAAATTAGAGGGAGCTGAGAGCGCTCAGAGAAGAGGGAGGAGGAGGACAGGGAAGCACAGAATAGATGGAATCACAAAATGTTCGGGCATGCTTGGGATAAACTTTTAGGTTTTGTGACCCACACTTAGTGTCCTTTTCAATCACCATCTGGGAACACAAGATGAAATCAGAGCCCCTACGGGGAGAGCTAGGATGATCGTGCCGACTTGTGCTGATCTGTGCAAGAAGCCAGACCAGGTGGGAATCACATGCTCCAATGCAGGACCCAAAGGATGTATATACCTCATGTGAAAAGACAGGAGAGAGAAAAAAGTCTTTTAAAGGAATACTTTAGGTCTGTTCAGGACTATGCTTTGGTTAATTATTTGAAGCAAATCTTGTGAAGCAGATAAATATAGACAGCAAGACTAATGCTGTAATGATTATTACTGTCAAAGGCACCTAACTCCTTCAGATTCCCTTGAAAATCCCTGTATTGCTGCATGTTGCGCTGACAGAGCAGAATAAGGGCTCTGACTAGTACAGGAAGAAAAAGCTCCCACCATTTTCATGCTTCATCTATAGTTTCTGTAGCAGATTTGGCAACATCTCAAACCTTCCTCAGCCCTATATCTATTATCAGTTACGTTATGTTACAGTGCTGCATTTTAATTGCTGTGCTTTCTGAGACAGAGGGAGCTGAATCTAAATATATCTCAAGCACCAGCAGTGATATTTAGCACAGCTACTGTAATTAAGTATTCAGCCATCACCAACAAATAAACTCCTCATTTGAGCAGATAAATTCTCTGAAAAACACCTGAATGTTTGACAAAAGTCCATTTTCTGTTATTTTAATATCATTAGGAGGCCTTGGCTTTCTTGATTGGATGAGTGTGCATCTAAACTGCCAAGAAATTACCTGTTTTTGATCACAGCTCTTTTCCTTTTATGAATGCACTGACAGCTCTAACAAAGATGCTCAGCTAGGAAGCTTTTTCTCCTTTAAGAGAAATGAAATATTGCTGAGTTAAAACCACTAATTACAGTTTATAATAACAACACTTCCTGGAAAAAAAAAAGAAAACAACTATACTTAAGTGCTGGGTTTTTTTCTTTAAAGTAGGGGTTTGGCTACAGTCTGATGGCTAACTACTTGCAAAAATCTTCTCAACTGCTACAGTCTAGCTGGTAGATTCCAGAGCAAAAAAATACCCCTCTCCCACAGTATAGACATATTTTTCTGTTGAACCATTTGCTTTGTATTTCTAGTGCAAAACGATGTATGCAACAAGAAGCAAAGAATTTGAGTAAAGATCACTTAAAAAAACCCAAAGTACATCCTTCTCTATGAGTATTTTAGAAAGCTCTTGGAATTTTTGCTAGTCCACATAGGATTCTTTAGAAAGGGGAAAATCACTAGGTGAAACACTTAGGCTGGAGTAAACTGGTGCAACTGCAGAGATTTATATCCAGACCTCCACTCTTCTATCCAAGTGCACGTGTCCCTGTTTTCTCCTAAAGTGTTGTCTCCTCCAAGGTCTTTCACTGGGACTAGGAAGTTTTTCTCACTCCCTTTTCTCTCAGAAAATGTCTGAACATGCTTATATTTGAGAATACTGAGAGATGGAGCTTCTCTAGCAAGAATTTCCAAATTATCGGGTTTTATGCTCCTGGGATTGAAAGAGATGCTGGAGGCAGAGACGTACACTCACAGAGATGCAACAGGTGGGCTTTTCAACCCAATGGGAATTAATTGGGCAACGGATGGCACTGGAGCATCCATCTCCTATGGGTTATTTTGCTAACTCCTCCCTTGACTTGCACCAAAGATCAGGAGGGCAAGCTGAACAATGTAAATGGCACTGAAAACTAAGCCAGGAGTACTGACCCAGAAGGCCACTTTCTGAATGAAAGCACTCTGTCTCGTTTAAATGATGGCTATACAAAGTGTGCAGGAAACACTGAGACTGATAGACAAGTGAAGGTGAGAATATTTATTTATCTTTTCTATAACCACCTTTTTATTTTTCCCATGGGAAATAGCAATCTAAAACAGACTATAAAAACATAATATTTATCAGGTAAGGGAATCTTCAAAAAAATCTGCCTTGTGATGGCTCCTGCTACTTTTAATCCCTTGAGCACAGCTTTGTTTTGTGTGTATTGCCACTGAAATCAATGAATACAGAATGGGGCAAAGTCTGAATGATCACAGGCAGTCTGGAAACATACTTTAAATTATTCAGATCTTATCCCAAAACTTAACCATGTTTATTACCGTATGAGGAGACATGTCTTTCTAGCTTCCTAAAAGATGTGAAAGTGGAAGGATCGGAACAAGAGTATTTTTAATCACCCAAGTTACTTTAACAATTCAAAATACAAATTCAGAGTCCTTTCCTGGGTATTTCAGTGGCACACACATTTTTTAATGGAGATATGTAAAATATTATATTCCAGTATATCCAGTCTAATGCAGTATTAAAAAGGAAGATTTCAGTTGAGAATACTTCAATAATTTATTACATGGGACATATTGGCATGCAATGTTTTTAAAAAGCAGCAAAGTTAAGCCAAAACAAGGAAATTGTGTTGCAGCTCCTACTAAGCTGAGGCACACCCCGAAATCAGCTGCTAAAGAAGTGAAAAATTTGTCCCAGCGAGAAACAAAAAAATCCAATGCTAATCATGGGCATGTTCTCTGCTCAAAACACGTGAGGCTACTTAATTCTACTACTGAAAGCTCACAGCTACAACTGCTGAAGTACAGAAACAAAACAGCTGAGTTTCAAAAGGGCAGATCATGAGATACTTGCAAACAATTTAACTCAGTGATTCTAGTCAAATTTGCAGAAAGAAACAAAAAGACCAATGCCAGTGGCATTGTAAGCACAGTAACTTTTACTACCTGATTCAGATCTTTCAATCTGCATTCAAGAACAGGCAGAAATCTGACATCTCCTCTGGATCTAGGAGAAAGCTTCAAAGGCTAATGCCAAGGATCACATTCCTGAGTTTGCTTCTCTCAGATGTTCAGTGAAGTCCCACGCCTGTACCCGTCTCTCACTCTCTCTTTACATCTCTTTCATGTTGGTTTCTTCTACTTGTCTCAGACTCAGTTGAAAAGATGTGCCCCTCTGGCTGCAACACAAGACACGAGGGTTCAGAAAAGCTCCCATGTCCTGTGTTGTAGCCGGAGGTCTCACAATAGTTTAGAGCAAACCCTCTGGAGTGCAGGCTCCTTTCGCAGGCACAGCTCTTTTCCTGCACTTTTGAATTCAACCTATATGTCAATCTGCGAAAGAGAAGTGGAGAAGAATGGAAATCAGGTGCTTGTGGACAGCATGCAGATAACACGGTGTGCTATTGCTACTGTCAACATTGCAAATGGAAAAACAACCCAAGTAGCTGCCAACCTGGGGCAGAAAGGTCAAGTTCAGACCCAGAGTTAAAAGCTGCCATTTGGTTGACCTCAGCAAAGACACGCCAGCACACAGCAGTCTGAATTGGCACTACTGCCTTTCCAGTACGCTCTCCAGAACTTGAAGACTGAAAGCATTTCTTTGGCAACTTCGCCAGCACCTATTCTTTCAATGGCAGAAAAAGCTAAGCAAATAATTAGTAACTAATCATGTATAAACAAATTCTGCGTTTTGTTTCTTGTTTGCAAATTGCCCTTACATGGATCACAACATTTCCAAATTTGTTATGCAGAATTATTTATGAATGCCTTCATAATTAATAATTCCAGGCCTGCAGATCACTTGTAAAGCATGTACATTTGCAAATCACACTGCATTTCTTAATTATATAAGCCATGTAAGACTTATTACTGATGAGGTTAGTTGTCTAATTAACTAACTGACACTGTGGATACACAGCTCAAGAAACCACTTTTGTTAAACATTAGAACTTTTGAATTTAAAATGGGCACTGTTGAGAACAGTTTCTGCTAACAAAGCTCTGTGCCAAATATCCACAGAAAACAACCCCTAGAAATAGTTCAAAGAGTTAAATTGAAATTCATTTATGAATTCAAGCAGATATTCATAGGACAGCATGTTTTTTTACTGCTTGCTCAACTCAAGTCATAAATTAATGCTAACGAAAATATTCAGAGCTGTTGTTGAATTTCTTATGAGCACAGTATTTACTTGTATGTGTTCTTTTCCTTGTGGACTTACATTTCACTCCCAACTGAAATGCTTTGAAAGGCAGAGCTTGAAAAGACTTCTTTTTTTTAATAAATGTCAATCCAGTACAGTACATTGCTGTGCATTACAATAAAGATCAGCAACTTGGAGCCAGGTATACAAGACAAGATTATTGCCATCTCTGTTCAAAATATCTTTGGCAGATTTATTGCTTTTTTGTCCCTGACTCTCTACATAACGCTTTTATGCTGTTGCTGCTTCGTTTGGTACTTTTGCTTCTCCAAACAAACTCAAATAAGCAGGAGAGGAAATGAAGTATACTTAGCTGCTATTTTTATGAAGCTGACCCACTGAAGGCCTGTTCAGGCACTCTGATGATAAATACTCACATTAACAGAATTTAGTAAATTACATAAGCTGTTTGCTCTAAAATGTCCAACTTCTGTTCAAAAGATTTTTAAATATTTTTTTTAAAACTTTCCTATCTACTTCAAATAAAACTCACAGCTATCAGCTTTGCTCATTTCCAGACTTATCTCACATGGAATAAAGTACAGTTAACCAGTCACAGCTCAGATTAGGTAAAGGACAAAGGTATGAATTAAAAGATCTTTCCACATAAGTGCA
>NW_009630728.1:333-5935 GCF_000690535.1 Cariama cristata | reverse complement strand
CCGTCACTATTTTTGACAATAACAGTGCTCTTAAGGTTGTCTAATGACAAGTGCAACAACAGTTTTCAGCCATTGGTCTGCAACTTGAAGAACCCCCCAAATATTTTTGTGTACATACTCTGAGATTTTTGCTATAAATTATATCGTTTATCTAGAAATGAGTTATTTCCAGCCACCTGCCTTTCTTATCTCAGCTGCACAGTAAAAAAAAAAACCCAGCCATTTTTACATTCAGAGTGAAAAAAAAAATCATGCCAAGCTCCATCTGTCTTACCAATTCTCTAAACTGTGCCTATATAGGCACTACAAGGAAATCAAAACACAGAGTACTAGAAACTTGGGACACAGAATTAATCTGCTTTTTACAGAAAAATTATGTTCAGATACAGCTAAAAGATTCACTCCATCCCTATTACAGCAAGGAAATTCAAGGTTAGAGCTGAAATTGCATCCTTAAAGATTTGCTGATGCCCTGTGGAAAAAGCATGAAAATCATTTGGGTTAGAGAAGATTCTGCTTAATTAGTCTATATTTCCTCCTTTTGTGTCTCCTCATTTTTGTTCACTGAAGGCATTTCCAAGAGAAGTTATTCCGAGCTCACAAGCCTCTCTGGAACGGTCTCGTCGTCTGCTCCGTGCAATGTCTCAAACAAGAAGCAGGATGCATTAGCACTGCAGCCTGCTCTATACAACGCATCCTTTTACCTGTTTTATACTACCAACAGGGGTAAGTCGATTTATGGATAAATGGGAAACCTGCTCATTCCTCAGGATTCATTTCCCTAGTCTGACAGTACAATCATCTTTCACTCCATGGCTATAAACTTTGAGTCATGATGAATACTGATGGGATGGAGGGCGAGGGAGAGATTTGCAAATCACCTCTTGCGTGGTGTTTCACTCCCCTCTCCCCCAACATGAGTGGGAAGCTGGTATGGCAAGCTGCAGTGAACAATCACTGAAATTTGGACTGACCAGCTGAGTTGGCCAGCATAATCTTCACAGTGAGCCGTTTGAGAACAATTGGTGGTGATATCATTAGCCAGAGAGTTGTTACTTCTGTGGTTTGTGTAAGGAGCAAGAAAGGATATAATGACTACAGAGGTGTCCAAGGGGTCCTTTCCTGGGGTGAGGAGCTGCCAATCTAGACCCAGCCATCAAATCAAACCTCTAAACTGGAGGTCTGAGAGAAATTCTGACTTCCACCACCAAACCCATCCTTAAAATTTGGTGGTGTGGGTGGACCCAAAATGGGAAGGGGGTTATTTTCCAGTTCCAGAAACACATCACAGGGATACTAAGGCCACAGAATGTGGATTTGAACTCGAGCCAGGGTGATTTGTCCTCATCTTCAAGCCATGAAATGTAAACTAGCACTTCCCTTTGGATCTGGATACTGTCTTCTCTGCCCATTACTATTATTAGTTAAGGGAGACATTTCTTGCCACTGTTGGAATCAATTTTCTTTCTCAGCCCTTGTTCTTTGTTACCATTTTTGAGTGTGTGACAAATACCTTTTTGTTCTTCTAATTAAATTTCATATCTGTTCCACACCAGTTCACCTTATTCTTTGGAGAGGACATACTAAAAATTTCTGGGGCACGCTAAAAAATTCAGTCATTTTATAGAAAAATAAATGTAAGTATGTGTTACAATTTACTTAACCACTGTGAATTAATTTGGTGTTTAAGGTGACACTGTACTAATTACATATTACCACATTAATATAGCTGCAGGCTGTAATCATTTCCCTTTGAATGAACAGTGCACACTTCCAGCAAAGTCCTCAAGAACTGTTTTGGGATGCAAGAAAGCAATAATCAATTCTCTTGTTGCTGCTACTTCAATATAAAGCAACAAATTGTCTAACTTTCTTTTTAAGAACATCAGTCTCTGTTTATTGTTAGTAAAACATTTTTGACAAACTCTGCCCTTGCATGAACACAAACTCTTGTTGTACCTAATAGGTAGACATCACCTCAGGCAGAATTTGGCCCTTGGTGACCTTAAGTTCTCTGTGAGGCCAGTCTTCTTCTAATCTGTATTCACTGTGGGATTTCACTCATTCCAGACTCCAAACCTTATAACCACGCAACTTGGGACATGGCCTCTGCGGGACATGTGGCAGTTCTGCTTTGACATGGTCATGCACAAGCATTTATCAAGGGTGACTGTTAAACTTTTACTAGCATAATTTGAGAGCGTGAAAGGAAGGAATTTACTGTGAAACACGGAAAGCTTTATATGGTACTTTCTGAATTAAAGACTATGATTTAAAATAATCTTGTAAACTGAAAATCTATATCTGATGTGGCTGAAGGGGGACTTCTAGACCTAACTATCTTAAATATAGATTTTAAATCAATATGAGTAGTTTTGGAGCATTACCGTTCAAGGATTTTGTGCCACCACTGTTAAAGCATTATTAATTCATGTTCTTATCTTTCTCATTTCACAAAGCATAAGGGTTTTTTTGGTGCAAGTCTATTAATGTAGGAACTATAATCCATCTTTTTCTATTTCGCCTTAGTATTGTCTCTCCAGATCAAAGTTAGATTATAACACAGAGTGAATTTCATAAATTATTTTGAATGATTTTACAGAAAAAAAAGAAAGGAGAAAAAAACGCAGGTTAAAGTCAGAAGCACATCACATATCACACAATTTACCAAGAAGCAGTCGAGACTACTTGAGATAATCTGCTAAAACTCAGCAATAAAAAGTTTGTTTAATTTCTAAAGATGGCAGATGTCATAAAAAAAAAGAGACTGATGCAAAAATAAAGCCTCCAGAGTCTGGCAGTTCTGTTCGGATGTCAATAAAAGATAATGTAACCTGTCAAATTTGCAAGCATGTTTTATCCAACCATTGCATTCTACCTTCACCACTCAAGCATTACCTTCCAGGAAACATCCGCATCTGCCTGATTATCCTGAAGTCATTCTGATGAAGAGAGCAGGTTGCAAATTAAAAGCATCTTTCTCTTCCTAGTTTTCTCTCTCTCCTCCCACACCTCACTTTTTAATCCTTCATTTTTTACATTTCAGCTAATTTTTTCTTGAAAGGTTAAGAAGCTAGCAATTATTTCAATGGCTCTTGCAGCTTTAGGGTAAGTGTCTAATCTGGCCTTTATTTTAAGGAGCTTCCCTTCATGCTTCATACTTGATGTCTCTTGTTGAATACTGAGGTTACACTAGAGTTGCAGTACAATGCTAACTTGGGAGATACTGAGTCTTGTTCCTACTAAAGCATACAAACCATGGTATGGAGATGGTCTGCAGTTGCCACGGATGGGTTGTCATGCTTCATAATCCTTTGAGTTGGTGGTGTGCCACCAGACAGAATGCTAAAGGCTACTGCTGGTTTTATGCTGATCTAGAGGTATTCCCTTCCGGGACAGTTTTTTTCTTTCTTGAATCCATTATGATTTTTCCAAACATTTTAATTTGTCTTCTATTAAGTCATCCTTCACATTTTTTACCATCAGTTCATACATCGTGACTTTGCAAAGTTTTGGAGGTTGCTTGAATATTTCCATTGTATATGTTCAGTTCTGGAAAGAGGCCCAAAAAAAGCCCACAGTCTCAACAAATCAAGCGTTTATTTTGAGGCTTCTGCTGACAGCCCTCATCACTGAACTGAGAAAGTTTGCATCATATCCCCGTGATATCTCTTCGTGTTGTTATGCTTGATGGATTCACTCACCCTGGCCACTGTGTTCCTGGACAATCTGTCCAAATTCTGCATCAACCTCCAAAGAAAGTCTGAAAGTCAAAAGCTATGTTGCTTGCTTTCCAGCTGCACAGCAAACATGCATAAAATGCATGAATCAATCAAGATCACAGCTATTTCAGAAGGCCAGAAGGGTGGAGCATTGGGTCAAGGTGAAAATGTTTCTGCCAGTGATTCTCCAGCATCAGTATTTAGCAAACACATCCTTGTGCAAGCATTCCCTCCTTAGGCAGAGCTGGTTTATGCTGTGAGCGGGCTCCAGTTCATTATCCAGCAGCTTGTGTAGCACAGAGAAAGCCCATCTCCACAGACAAAACCAAAACTGAGCCAGGCATTAATTCCGAAACAAAAGTGTCTCTTTCCTAAATCAAGGAAAAGAGAGGGGAAGCCAGCCCAGCACTTCCACTCACTGCAGAAGAAAACCCACAAAATTACCACTTTCACCCCAGGATCGGCATCAGTTTGGGAGAAAGGCTGTCAACGCAAGCTCTGACTTTTCAGGCACTGCTGTCCACCCGCGGGCTTGCTCTCCGTGGCCATGCTCTCCTCGCTGGGAAGCCACCAGCATGTGCCTGCTGCCATGTGCGCGCATCCTCCGATGAGGACGCTGTGGCTTGCACAGTTTGGGCTCCTTTGCCTCCTTGTTCCTGCGGGGTGAGGACGCATGAGGAGATTGTCATTGTCATTATGACAGGCTGTAATTTTTTTTTTTTCCACTTCTTACTCGAGCTGTTCTTCTCCCACAGAAATGCATTTGTGTAACAGCATCTGTGTCTTGCTTGTATGCAGTTAACGCCATCTTTCCACCACTTTCTGGGTATCAATTTACAAAGCAGAGTTAGGCAGTCAGTTATTAAAACTGACCTAATTAATTACATGAAATAGCACTGAGGGAAGGCATGTGGCTATACCTGTGAACTGATACAAAAGTCTCATCTAGTGGTACTCTTCATTGATACAGTGACCCTCAGACAAACGTCTCCATGGGCTGGAGACATGCCACTGAATATTGCTTCCTTGAGAACTGAGCAGCTATTACAGACATTTTATGTCTGGGAGTGCTGATGCTTACTAGCTCATCTACAGTTACATGGAAAGTGCGGGGCAGAATCGGCAATGAAAATAAGATTGTAAATTTGGGACTGAAGAGGCATCTGCTGATGTATGCACAAAATCCACTGCAGGTTTTGAGCTGGTGTCCAGAGGGCACCAGAAAAGTGGTGGACACAGCGTGCATGGTGTGCCACACCAACATACAGAAACGAGCGGCCCTGGTGCCGTCAGCCACACGCAGCACTTGCCACGTAGCTCCTCTCAGCCAGCCTCCTGATCCGAAGTGCAAATAAAGCCTGTAAACTTCACCTCCCCAGAAAATTATTTCCATATTCACTGTTAAGCGCTTGTCGGTGTTGCCTGGGGTATGTAATTGAAACATGGTGAATAATGGAGCCAATGATGGATTTAGAGGTGTTCTAAATTTGCCGGTCGGTAGGTGGTTTTGTCCACTGCTACTTACTTCCAGTACTAAGCACTGACTATTGCTTCCAGAATTAAATAATCTATATGAAAAAATTGTTCCCACAGCACAACTGACAGAAATTTGAAATTATATAATAATAATGTACAGTCCATTTGCTGTCTAATGTATGTGTGGGATTGAATAGCTCTTTGTGATACATTCCCTTCTTGCTAAATTACTCTAACTTCAAACTGAATTAAAGTAGTTAGTTGCCACCACACCATTGAACTTTGATAGCTGGTTCCATTCCAAAACTTGGGACTGGAGTCATTTTTCTTGCGGAAATTCACAAATAAAGGAAAAAGACAAGATTAAAAAAAAAAAAACTTACTCCATTCTCTAAGCTCTGCTT
>NW_009630728.1:0-304 GCF_000690535.1 Cariama cristata | reverse complement strand
GGACTATGAAACATGGATCAGCTGGAAATGTCCCACTGTTACCTCTGAAGGTTGGGACAGCAATTAAAGCAGAAGGCAGATGCTCTCTATTAACCCCTTCCCAGAAGGGGAAGGAGAGGAGACAAGGAAGAGAGACTTATGGGTTGGAAAAGCAAAACAATGTTATGTCCTGGTTTGGCTAAAATAAGACCATTTTTCCTTTCAGTAGAATCTTTTTTTATTTCAATTAAATTTTTTAGTAACTGCACTTCCAAGGACTGACCAATGCAGTATTCCATCCCACCCATGGGAATACTCGGTATAA
>NW_009630727.1:0-4901 GCF_000690535.1 Cariama cristata | reverse complement strand
GTGTGTGCGGGGAGCCGGCCTGCCGGCTGCGGTGGGGGCTGGGGCATAAAGGGAGCTGCCGGCCGAGGGGCTGTGGCCTGAGGTTTAAGCGGGGCTTAGTAGGAGGGATTAGGGGGAAGGGAGGAGGGACGTCGTGCGGGCGAGGGGATGGGGTGGTTGGGCTGAGAGGATTCCCCCCCGCTGACAACCGGGAGGTGGGAGAGGGTCGCCGTGGGCATTAGTGTGGCTGTCATCCTTCTGTGTCCCGGCGGGCTCCTTAGGGGAGCTGGGTCTGTGCACGGCTGGAGCTGGTGCACAGCCGTCCTCTGGGCCTGGAGCAGGGACAGTGCCTGCTCTCACGTTTGCGAGGCTGCAGGTAATCTCTCTGCCTAAAGGGAGATCGATGTCAGTATAGGCTGGCCGGTAGGTCAGTGGCATGTGTGTGTGTGTTCACCTGGTGACATTAGGCTTGTTCTGTGTACAGGAAATAGAACGAGGAGGAAGAGACCAGTTCCTGTGGGAAGACATGAAGTATAGTAAATGAGAGGGCATTTTTTTCTGTGTCCTGACACTGTCTCGGGCCTAGCTGGCAGTGGATCGAAGAGACGGGGTTTGGTTTCTTCGTATAATTCTGGTTTTTTGTATTCTCAGAGATCACAACCAAAATATCTCCAGTAATTTACCTGTGCAGCAACTCTGTTGACCTGACCACTGCAGCAATTTAATTGTGATACTCTTACTGCATTTTAAATCAATTCCAGTGATAGCATCCAGAGTTGTTTCTTAGATTTTTTTGGAAAAAAGTTGTCTTGATTAAAAAAGGAGTTATATCTCAGCTCTTGATCTTGGTGTGTGCTCAGTGTGGAGAAGGGATTGAATATGCAAGGAATATTCCTGTTTGGAATGGTTCTGGAAATCTTTCCCATACTTTTTCAAAACTCAGAACCCAGTGGGGATTTCTGTTCTGCTACATGTTGGGGCTTTGGCAGCCCCTTCTCCCATCTTCTGTCACTTCTCTGTCAAGAACCAATGTGTGTATTGGTATTGTGCTTTATAGATGTTCCTGTTTTGTTTCACGAGTTCAGTTCAGGCAGTGGTCTGCTCTGCTTTAAAACAACAGCAAAAAGATGACTTCTTTGACGTAAAGGATTAACTACGTATTGTTACGGTAAATGAATGTTGGTACAGATTTTGGCAGTTTAATGTAGTTCAGTTAGATGTGTCTAGTGAACTGTTCTCTTAAAGTGTTTTAATTGCAGAATGAAATCATAAGTTTGTAAACTACTCTGGGATTTGTCAGCTTTCTTTAAAAAACCGAAATGAAACAAAATGTCAAATGTACATTTTTTTGATCTTGAACTCCCTTGCTTGTTTGAATGAGTGTCTTTGCCGTAGTAGTGTTCTAAAGAGAAGGTTTTTAATAGAGACCAGGAGGAGGATTAACTCTTCTTTAGGTTGTGTATTCTAGGGTAATGAAGTTGGGATTTAAGTAGTTGATCACCGCTTGCTAGGTGGATCACAAGAATGGTAGTTCTCTCTTAGAGTATTGAGGTTGTAACAGAACAAGAATATGAGGCATACGTCTCAGAACACCGTAATTTTGTGTCTGTATTCGCTAACATGTCCTCATGTTTTTGAGGTTTCCATCACTTTGCATTTTGACCTATGATCGGTATTGTCTGGGAGCTATGGAAAGAGCAAAAATCCAGTTTCAGACTAAGGAGCCCTGTTCTATAACTTGTGCGCTCTTCTCCGTGGATGCATGTTTAATTACTTACACTTCTAGCAACAATCTTGCGTTTCTTTATTTTTAATTATGATAATGCAGCTCAGCGTAAAATTGGCTAGTGTTTTAGTACTTTTAGGAAAAATGCGCATTTTGTCAACTGGGGACAGTGGTACTTCTGCACAGAAGAGTTGTACAGAATCGTGTCCACTAATTAGTGCAGTTGTACAGTTTTGAAGTTGGCAGATTGCATCCCATCCGTTTGCTGGACCCAGTCATTTTCTGTGGTGCAAAGGCTGCTTTCTCAGAACAAGTGCTTTCCGTGTTCCTCAGTATAGCATCTAGCTGCTGTGCAGATGCCTTATTTCACATCTGAAAATGCATAATTTGCCATTAAGAAAAATCCTTTCACGTACTTACCTTTGTCGAGATGTAAATGGGTTCCTGGCTGCAGTAGTGCTTCCCTTTTGTCCAGGAGTATAAGGCTTGATTACGCCCCTTCTTGTGCATAACTATCAACGTGCGTTGTAGAATCACTGTAGCTTCATAAGATACGATAAGGGTTTGGTTTGGGTTTGAGTTTTTTTTAAGTTGTCTCAGATGCATTAGAAATACTTTGAAAAAATGTACTTGCAAGCTATGATTACTGGACGTTAGCATTGTCGAACCCTTATGCAAAAGAGGGCTTTTTTCAGTGATTGACGTCTCTGTTAATGTTGTTTTGAAGAGATGAGAACTAATTTTCATTTTGCTATATTTATTATTTGATAAATATAAATCTGAGACTTTAAGGTGGGTTTATATTTTTGGTTTAATTACCAAATGAAATTGATTGCAATTACTTTCTTTTATTAAGATATTATAGGAAGGAGGTACTTATGTTTTTTCCCAATCCCTTTCATAATTTTAAATACGTAAGTTGTCTTTTGTCACTATTCCCGTGAGTTACTTCTTGCAACAACCTCTTCTCCTTTTTTTCTTCAGTAATGCCCACACCTATAACCGTCTGTACTTTTATTTAGCTCTTTTTTAATGTCTTCAATAGTCTTGCTGACCCAGTATTTCAGATAACAGATGTGTTATCCCTGAAAGGAGGATCTGCTGAGAATTTTGCTGGTGAAACTGAATGCTCTCATCCTGGAAAAATTAATTCTAATGTGAAATGCGGGATGAGTGCCAGATGGAAATGCTCTTTCAAAGGATACGCACTTTTTTAAAAAAGGGTGTTTGAATGAAATACTTCTCGGTAGTGAGTAGAGAAACTTTCTTTGTCAAGTACCTGCAATGATAGAAGGAAGTTACGAGAGCTGTCTAAGATGCTGCTGTTGCTTAAATCTGCCAGCCACAGAGGAATGCGACTGCTGCATCACAAGGTTGCTTGTAATTTTTTTGGATTAAATGAGAGCTGAAATTAATTTCCTGCGAGTGGAATGGACTGGGAGAGGAAAGAGGCTGTGGAATACCTGTTTTCCCTTTGCTTGCTATCTGTTTTCCGGGAAGGAAATGGGAGTGGGTGGTAACAAAAGTTCCTGCTACAACAGAGGAGGGAATAAACGTGGGAAGAGCTGCTTGCCTTGCCCATCACCGATGTACTCGTGTGCGAGTGAGAGGTTGGTCACTGCGAAGGGTTTTGTCTTCAGGCACCAAGCTGTTGGAAGTACCACCACGGATGAGTATGGAAGCAGCAGGACCCAGACCATTACTTTGTGAAATACTTTCCTTAATTCTAGTGCCTTGCGGTGGGATTTTTGCACTGGTTCCTGTTTAGAGGGCAGAGCAGCGTGCATATCTTGTTTATCTTCAGTTAGTAGGTGTTTAGTGTTTTTCAAGGCCTGATGTAATACCCCCTCCCTTTTTACTGTTGCCCGCTCTGGCAACAGAGATTGCTTTGTTCTTTTTTTGCCCTTTCAATGCACAAAAGATTTTCACAGCTTCCTTCATATGTGAAGACAGAAGGAGAAGGAGATTTCTACACCAAAACCAAATGTATTCTTCATTTTTCCTTTCCCAGAGTGTGGTGTAAGAGTAATACGGATTGCAACGCGTGCGTGTCCTGTCAGGGTGGGGATTAGGAGACAGGCTAGGAGGGTAAGCTAAGAACAAAAAAAAGAAGCTGCTGTATTGAGTCACTGATCTTAAAAACAACTGAACTCCCTCTTAAATGTTTTAATCAGGGGAGTGATTCTTGTATTAGCTGTCAAATGTTTGATGAGTGAAATGGTAACACATTTAGAAACTTGTCTGCGTAATGCAGAGGGCGTGGAAGTGAAGTCTAATGATGTGTCAGAGTAATCAATAAAGCTACTGGGTTTTGCAGTAAGTGTAAATGTACAATGTGGTCTTTGCTCCTGGAAGAATTCAGATCTGTTGCTGTTCAAAGTCTTTCTAGATTCAGAGGTCTGAGAAGTTGCTTTCCCTGCATTGAAGCTTTTAACACGCTACTGCCATGAATTAAAATACGGTCTCTTGCAGAAGGCTGAGGTGGTGCTTTTAAGTCTTAGTTGGCTGGATTAGATGTGTATGTGGGAGGGCAGGGAGTAAGAGGAGCTACGGCTTATTGACAGAGCTTGTCAAGTACTAGTAAAATCATTTTTTGCATTCAAGATTTTTTACTTGCTTTGCTCAGTTTAGGTTGGGAGACCTTAACTGACTAATGAAGGTGTTTTGAGGATGGAAGGCAGTTTACAAAAGAAACGAAACAAATCATTCACCTGAATTTTTAGTGTTGCGCTTTTTAGGTGACAGAATGCAAAGCATATAGATGAAATTCTTTTGTGCGTTCTGGCTAAAATCTGTCGGAAAAGCTTGGTGTACCAACATGGAGTTTGGCCTTTAATCTTACATTTTTCAGGAACTGAAATTACAGGCCACGTTCCGTTTTAACATTTGTTAGAAGCCCCCTGAGGACAAGGATGTCATTGTATGAATGTGCGTTGAGTATCTGGCACCAGAAAAGTGACTTAAACCTCAGCAAATTTGAGAATATCAGATGTATAGTTAATGTGTTTGTCTTTCAGTACCAGTCTCGCTTCACTTGTTTGTTATCCTCCCTCTAGCTTTTGCTGTCTCAGACGGTGTGTCATGAAGGCAGGGACTCTGTGGGCAGCACTGGCCTGAAAGACAAATAAGGCAAAGAGGATGGGATTAGCTGAAGTTCACAGTTACTTGAATGTACATATATATATATATATATATA
>NW_009630726.1:0-29530 GCF_000690535.1 Cariama cristata | reverse complement strand
CCAAGTCCTTCTCCTCAGGGCTGATCTCACAACTGTGGGTTTTTCTAGCCTTCACTGAACTCTGTGATCTACAGGCTCACTCTGGTACTTGAAACACCAGTATGAAGATTTGTTTCCAATAATAGTAATAGTTTAGTACATCATCAGCAGTTTGTGCACTATTTAATATGCTTCAGCAGACTCGACTCTTCTTCTGTAAGTCTTCAAGTAAATGAAGGAAGAAGCAGAACCACTACCTTAGGATGGTCCCTGGCCTCTCTTTCTCCTTATGTTTTTTAGTTCTTTAGGAGGGTGCCATACCTCTGCTAGTCATTTCCCAAGTTAGGATCATTGTTAAGGTACCTAGATAAACAAAGAAAATAATGAAAAAGAGAGAGAGACATACAACTAGAAAACTTTTGAAGAAAGGTCTTATTAACATACAGGATATCTTTCACAAACAGCTGCATCAATTTCTTTCCATAAAAATCTGCTAAGGAAGTCTAAAGGGGCCAATTCTCCTTGTGTTCTGCTATAAATGAAGAGTTACTCCACCACATAAAGTGATGCAGCTGGTATAGTTAGGCGTAGGATCAGTCCCAAGGACTTCTGTCTCAAAAAAAAACCCAGCTGAAAATACAACTAGCAGTTTAATTCCTTCCAGATTTTTTTTAATGTGAGCTGCCTAATACATCTGTGCTTTTTAGCTTTTTTTTCTTTTCAAAACTACATGTGACATGTGGAAATGTAACAGGTTTTACAAGCTCGATTGAAGTAACACCCATAGCATCTAAAGAAGGAAAAATTTTGTGAGACGGTAAATGGAATTGATGAAATCCGGAGGAGCCTAGCAATAACATGGGCCAACTCCGTCAGCACTAGTGAGTGCATCCCATCTAGTCCCATGGACTTGTGCATGACCAGTTTATTTAAATGCTCCCTAAACTGATCCTCCTCTACTGAGCCTGTCTTCATTGCCACAGCCTGGGGTATGAGTAATCTGTGCTGGAGCCCTGGATTGGTAGTGAGACCCTAAGATATATTGTCTTAACATGTCCTTTTCTGTGAAACAGAAATAACAATACTGAACATCTTTTCAAATCTGTTTGGATGCACATGTGAATGCTATATAAGAATCACTTTTTATTATTACTCTCCGTATGTATGAGTGAAAATGCTAGTAGAGTTAAAATCACATGGGCTAATCAGTCATGCTATCTTTTATTGCCTTGGAGTCTATTGCAGTCCTGTCTTCTCTCATCTGAACCATATCATCAACACACTCAACACACGTCAATGATCCTGTGCGGTGTTATCTATGAAGTGTAAGCGTTTAACAAATTGTCTCCTCCACACTTCACCTATGTTACTGGTGCATATTATTGTGTTAATGCAAAATTGAGATTGCACTTATATTTTTGCATTCAGGCATACTCCCACAAACATATTCCTTTCTCATTTTACTGTGTGAAAAGCTTGGCATTATTGTCACCCTAATGTAGTGCAGATATTACCCTGATATTTGAGAAGACTGGCAGCATGTTATTTCCTTCCAAACTTTTTATAAATCCACTAGCAAATAAGCAGACTGGGATCTCCACACTTAGCAGTTTCCCATACCTATGTCCATAGCCAAGTGGTGCTAACCTGTGGTGAAATAGGATTGCTAGTAGCCTGCTCCTAGGATTTCTCAACATCATTGCCTGGATCCTCACAGTATCGTAGACAAAGTGCTATAATATTCACATAAACTCAAATAAGATTTGTGAGAGTGCAAATATTTGCAGCACAGCTCTATGAAACATCTGTGCTAAGATCCTGAAAGGTAATTAGGCCTAACTGCAGTCTAGGTGAGCTTCTAAGTCAGACTGAGGTGCCAGGCTTCCCACAAAACACAAACAGCTCTAGTTTTTAAAAGAGGGTTCTTCAGAAATCAGATAGTATGAGATGCTGCCTGTACTATTTCTAAGTGATATCCAGAGAAGGATGTTTTGATGTGACATCACCTAGGACAAGCAGAAAATATGGCATGGCTGTTTGAGCAAAGCGCTCTGTTAGCCTTTTACCTCATTTATTAGTGTGTGATGAGCAGTCCCCAACATTAATGACTCGGTCAATTCTTCAGCTGCAAAAATATTACAAATCCAGGCCAGAGTTTGTCAATGCATATTGTGCTGCCTATAAAGAGAGAAGCTAATCACAGCTGACATTTTATGGACTCCTTCATCATGAATGTGAAAAGAAAGGGGAAAGTCAACATTCCTAAGAAATCTTTGAATACCAAAGATAGCCATCCCCTCTGCAGGTTTGAAAGCTATTTTTCTATTGTTTTCTATTGCTCCTTCAACTAATACTTTATTTCACTGGAGATGGCTGAGAAAGGTCCTTTGATCCTAAAATATCATAAATTATGTACCCTTCTCAGGTGCTATGCCTTATTCAACAAAAAAAAAAAATAAAGAAAAAAAAAACCAACACAATTCAGGACAGACATGTTATTGGGTGCAGGTTCACAATTTAGTAGCTGTTTTTACTACAGAAATCCCCTAAGGATAATGGCCAACATGGTAAAATACTTGTCATCACCTGCAGCAGTAATACAACTAAGTGCCTCATCCAAGGAAACTTTTTCAGAGGTGAGGCAAACCTGTGTGATCACATCTGTATGATTCAGGTCAGGGACGTGAAATCACATGCTAGGTCAGCCCCCTAAACAAAGTATTTAACACACTAAACTAGGTATCTGTCAGTCTCAGCTAAGCAGCTTTTCGTCTTATGCATATTTATCGCAACATGCCCCCCCGCCCAATCTTTTCACCCCCTGACTGATGTCTTAACTAGTAAGATACAACCTCTTACTTCCTCCCCTTTCTCCCTACCTCCTGCCCTGCCCCTGGTATAAGAAGTAATTATCTGTACGAAGTAGAACAGGTTAAATAGGTAAAAGAGAAGATGTTCCTCCCTAGTACAGCTAATTCTCTTGGGATTTGGGGGAATGAGGCTCAAATGCTGTTTCTGAAGGTGATGACATATTTATAGCTAAACTTGTCACTAGAAGAATATATGGGGTTGGGTGTTAATTAAATTTAAACCAGTTAAATAAGTGAAAGAATGCCTATTTTGAGAAAACTCTTTTCGGACTTCTGAGGTTTCAACCTGAGCCATGGCTCTAAGGTGCTCATTATGTAGCAGTGCAGTAGAATTTTGAAAGTCTGAACGTAAGCTCACATACAAATGTAAAAAAAAAAATTAAAAAATCCATGCATCTTCCTCCTTCCTCTCTGGTTTCTTGAGTCAACAAAGCAAAAAAAGAAAGTAAATCAAATGCAGTACAGTATGTATGAGTTACGTAAGGAATGGGTAAGAACAGCAGAAGATTCAGAACAAGCCGAAAGGACAGATGTGAAGAGTTCTGAATAAATTATATAATTAAATTTATGTCTAAAGTGAACAGATGATTAGTGACTCGCAGAAGTGACTAATAAATATAGAACATTTTAGTTAGAATCTCCAGAAACTAAGAAAAAATATGGGGGGTTAGGGGTTTTTTGTTAATGAAAGGTTAATCTTTGTTTTTGAAGTAGGCTGTTTCAAAAGATTATGTCATCCTGGTTCTATAAGTCATAATGATAGACAGTGAATGCACAACATTTAGAAGGAGATATCATAAACAATAAGTCAAGCCTAAATGGAGCTTTAAACATGCTCAGAAATACCGTGCTCTCCTAGAAAATTACTGAGTAAATTCAGCTGCTAAGGCAAATATAACTCCATTCAATGTTGTGCCAGCCTGTTGCATACTATACCAATGCATAAGGTAAGTTAGACAAATGCAAGAGGAATGCAGAAGGAGAGCTGAAAATTCCTAATTTGTAAAAGGTGTAATTTAAGAAACAAGTTTTTGTTTGGGATGTAGTATGACTCCTACAGTGGAGGCCATTTTCCCTTTGGTGTACTCCAGGCTTTGATTGCAAATAGGTAAAAACAACTGTAGAGTACTTTCAGTTCAGCACTGAAGACTGCCATTTCAGAAAGCATTTGGGAATAACCTTTTCTCACTTTGATCCTTCCAAATCCTTTCTATCTTTTTCTATTTGATCTGCCTCAGGCCTATATTTTTTTTCTTATAAGTGCTTAGGAACACATGAAGAGATGAATCAGTTACAGAAAAAACTTTCACTCAATACTCAGTAGGTAACTATGCCAGTTTCATAATACTTGCCAATGAAGGTGATCTGATCCAGCCTATCCAAATCTAAAATGGAAAAGACATTTCCTTCTGCATGGTGAGCTGTCCGATAATGAAAGAAGGCTGAAGAAAGAGAGATTTATGGGTCAGCAATAGACCCATCCTCAGAAATAACTGTCAGTCAATTTTATGTCTTGAGTAATTTCAGTGATGACATATCAATATTAGCATTAGTACAAGACATTAACACAATGTTATAATCATATTGCTGTCTGAATATGGCTTCAGTCCCATGAAGATCAATGATAAGCTTTCGCTTACTTTCACATGAGCTAATTCAGGTTGTTAAAGAAGCATAAATAAGTTGTTTGAGTTGGATTTGTGTCATCTAACTTTAGAAAACTAGAAGTTAAGCATCATATCTAAGCTACATGTCTATGTTTCCAGTGTAATGAATGGCTGTATGCGTCTCCAGAGCGTGCTTGATTTCATTCTGAACTTAGTGTCTAGAAGAGGTTCAAGGAATCACCCACTCTTCTTCCCTTGACTATAGCGAAGCCTCAATTACTGTCTTGAATTGCTGCCTACGTTTTAGATGACTAAAGCTGGATGATTTCTGTGGACTACAAATCCAATCCCAACAGGATCGCAGCCATGTCATTGTAGCAATACTTCAGACTACAGAAGAGGTAGACAAACAATTTTTGTATTCTCTTTGGCTTAGTCAAGTTACAAGAGATTAACAGGAACAATATGATTTGGCAGAGAGAAAAAGTCAGTATTAGAAATGCAACCAATAATAAGGCTAATGTTATGGATTTTTTTTTACTTACAAAGATGAATATCATCAGCTCATCTGTTTCTTGGCTGCTAGTGGTAGCATTACTTAAAATAACAGTATTTGTGATGATATATAGTGTGGAGAGTTACATCAATACATCTCACATCCATTAGACTTGGTAAAGCTCTATAATACAAAGAGAAGGTTGGTAATAGGTCAAGTTAGCAACATTACATCAATAGTATGTCTCTAATTAACAACTGAATGACTGCCAAGTTCTGCAAATGGAGTCAACATCAAATGGATCTCTCCATCTCCCACCACTTATTTTATTACCAGATAGAGCTAGCATAATGCATTTCTCTGCAACTCTACAGTCATGATTTAGGCCAAAGTAAAAGAGAAGGAAAGCCTAAAAAGAGATATTAGGGGTTTGCTTGGAATAGAAAAGCTTATCAATTTGTCTGCCAGACATATGCCAAAGTAAAGTGATGTGATCAAGAGGTGATGTATGAGGGACTTCTGTCACAGATGTATAGATTCAAGTACAAATCTTTGAAATACAATTCTTCATGCTTTATATGTCCCTGGGGCAAGTCTTTCCTTAGCTCTGAAATGAACATCAATTAAAGCACATGGAGGAGATCAAGGCGTAATGGGAAAGGGAGTTGTTCAGCATGGAGCTGTGAGGTGGTGGGGACTGTAATGCCAGGATCATCACAGTCTACTCTGCTTTCTCCATCAAACCCTAAGAGGGCAAAGCTGAGCACTAAGCTAAGTACAGACAGTAGAGCTTCTGCAGAGGCAGCAGCATCAAGAGCAAATGGAGCTCTCTGTAAATGTTTGTTGTAACTGGTTTAGAAGCTAACAATGATTTTACAGTCTGGATCCAGAGAACTGGACCAGATCATCTCTGTTGTGGATGCCCATCCCTGGAAGTGTTCAAGGCCAGGTTGGATGGGGCTTTGAGAAACCTGGTCTAGTGGAAGGTGTCCCTGCCCATGGCAGGGGGGTTGGAACTACGTGATCTTTAAGATCCCTTCCAACCAAACCATTCTATGATTCTATGATTCTGTGATTATGGCCCTGCTGGAGGTTCTAAATTGTTTTGGAGAGTCAGTAATTGAAAGCTATGGGTCCCATAGCAAGGAAAGGTATGAAGGAAGGTAAAATTGTTGTGTGGATTATTTCCTCCATGTTCTAAGTTGTCTTTCAGTTATATATATATATCTCATGTACTGTATTCTTTTTTATATTTTATCAATAGAAATATTTTGTGACTTCTTAAAGTATATCACTGCAATAAGGAGGGAGGGAATTATGTTAGAAGCTGGCTTAGCCATGGAACATAGCAAAAGGAACATACATCTCCTATCACTCCAAACAAATTTGAATGTACCAAAAGAGAGGAACACTGTTAACATCAAAAGAATTAAAATTACCTCCCAGTCATTGCTTGAGACATTGCTGGTAGTAAATAGTGATGTTCTTAGTCTGATGCAAAAGGTAAACCACCAATATGAGACAGGAAGAAACAAGCCACGTGGCAGAGAAAAGTAGATAATATATTTTCTTCAACACAGGTATTTTTAAACTGTAAAACACATGGTCTCACCACTAGATGTACTGAACTTCAGCCACAACTTCTTTCTACTCCATGCCCCCCCAACACAAACCAGTGTTAGTACTGACACTTCTTTAAAATTCCTGCTTTGTATTTTTCCTCTCAGTAGACATCTTTTTTTAATGTACATTTATATTAAAAAAAATCCGTTAGGGTCTCTGCTCGATATTCTAAAATTTGATCTATAAATCTTTATTCCACCTTTTGGAACTGTGCAACAGTAAATTAGAGTCTTTCAAGTATAACATTCTTCACCGAAGTCCCAAGGGATAGAAATGCTTAATACATGATCAAAATCTAGTGCTATTTTTTTCAGTGTGCATCTTACTTTTGATCTAATCTACAGAGAGAGCAGGCTTTTAGAAATGATGCAAGCTGACAATTGATGTCTAGCTTATTGACATTTAGAAGGGTAATAGTTTGCTGGCAGCTTGTCCAAAAGAAGTTTCCAAAGGATCAGTGTACACATCACCCAAAGCTCTCGCTGAAGGCCAATCTTCAAATGTCACTGGTGGAACATAAACAGATGAAAGGCTATCCTAATTAAAGCTGCAATGGGATAGTTTAAGACTATCAAAAAGAGGAAAAGTAATATTACAAAAGTAATCTAAATAAAATCTTTGGTAAGAAAGAGGAGGCTTTTGGTGCTGGTTTGTTTTGTTGTTCTTTTTTTTTTTAATTTGGAAACAAGGAATTTAAGACATATACTTCCCCTTTTTTCAAGTACATTCCTTTAAACTTGTATTAATTCTCATTTTAAACGGCTTTTTCTAAACTATTGAAGGCTCAGAATATTTTTCCTTTTGGAAAAGGAATTTCCATTCGGGAAATTCTTGACAGGTCTTGCAGTAATAAGCAAACTTTGGCATTACGGGGAGCACCAGAAGAGGCTACATAAAAAGGCTGTGTGAAGGATTAGGACAGTGCCAAGAAGAGGACTGACAGCCTCTCTCCTTATTCACTGCTGTGTTGGATCCCTGATTGGTGTTGAAATAAAATCTTACTATTGTATATAAAGACTCATCTGCCTCATCATTCCCATCTTGTCATAAACACTTCTCTCTTTTTCACCCTCCAACAAACTGTGTGAATGAAGCTGTTCTAATGTTATGATATGAGGGTCCTGCATACAAGTTCTGCCAACTTGAAGATCCAATGTCTGCCTAATGATCTAAAGAGGCCTGGCCTCAACAGCAAAGAAGCACTGTGGAAGATCCAGCCTTGTTGAGTGCATCAGCTCCCCAAGTTCCTCAATGAGGACAAAAATATTTGGCTACTTTCCACTTGTGTCTTAACAACTCTACAGAAGGGAATGACGAAACAATCTATGTGAACCTATTGTCTTTTTTAATAAATCTTAGATTATGCAGAGCTGTATGAATCACTGTAAAATCTGTGAGTTGCAAGACGAGACACATCTTTTCATGGCAATCTCTTCCCTTCTTCCCTAACATTGTTCCCAAGTGAGTTTCTGTAGCTCCCACCACACACTGTTGCACTGTCATCAAAGGGCTGCCATTGCAAGACCTGAAGTTTTCTTTGTTGTCAGGTAACTGGTGTTAGCCCTGGATAGGTCATAGTGGAAATGAACAAGTTCACAGGATAATGCCCAGTACCACAAAACGGAAGCTCAAAAGGGAAACAGAGACCACTGAACACTCACTGCATTAAGAGTTTTCACATCAAGGTAGCTGCTGTCAAGCCCTCAGCATGAGTCACTGGTGTAGCAACCACATTTAGAAGAATTAGGAATGCAAATATATGTAGCTTTCCATTCATATACCATGATCAGATGAAAAATAGCAATTAAAATAAGAAGCATGTCAGCAGTGCATAGACTAATTAATTCCTCACCACTACACCGCACCATGTGGTGAGTCAACAGGAAATTCTTTCTGAACTACAGCCATTTCCCCTGAGGACAGTGTGGTGGTAGAACATTGCTCTGTGTTGAGTTCGAGCACAGGATGCAAATACATGTACAGTTTCTGCTGGTATTTTAGCTCTTGAATACATTTCTCAATGCATACCCTAAAACAGTCTGGAACAAATTACTTCAAAGGAGCAAAAGCCAAAAAAAATTATTCCTGAAATGACCTGAACTTAGGCTTTAAAACCTACATATTACATCTTAGAGTTCTAGTTGTTTTCTCAAGAGCATGTTGTTATGAACAGCCACAGAGTGTCAGTTCCCAATCTTCAATTAACTCTTTTAAACATATCCAGTGTGGAACAAACTGTCCTTCCCATTCCCAATGTGTTATACCATGAGCAAACATGTCAATACTTACTTCCCCTAGGCCCCTCTGTCTGTGTCCTGTCAAGATTTCCTCCTCCAGAATTGTCACCCACCTCGTGCCCCATCCATTTCTCCAGTCTCTTCCCCAAGCTGTGTATGGGTTTTCCCACAGCTTTACCTCTGCTCCACAGAAGAAAGCTACACTGAGTTCCTTCCTACTTTCCACAAACCCTACCCAAGTGCCAGTGGTGCCCTTAGCCAATATGCTACTGATTAGAGGAAATTGGCCTTGTGCCTCCTTAGCCTGCTGCTCGTTGAAGCAGGCACTGCTTCTCTCTCTCTTCCCTTTGGAAAGCCTTTATCTCTTGGTTAACAAACACCTGCAGCATCAAGATGGGGAGTGCTCAGCAGCAGCAAGACCACACTGCTGCTCTGTGGAGCCACCCCAGAACTTTCTGTTTTCTCAGTCTTCCTAAAATCTGCTTATTCACAAAATCCTTCTTCAGCCCAAGCAAGTTGGTTAATATTGAAAGATCACCTCGTCCAAGCTCAGGAGCGATGCATCCCAACCAAGAGGAAGTCAGGCAAAAACACCAGGAAGGCCTGCATGGATGAAGAAGGAGCTTCTGGACAAACTCAAACACAAAAAGAAAGCCTACAGAAGGTGGAAGCAAGGACAGGTAGCCTGGGAGGAATACAGAGAAATTATCTGAGTAGTCAGGGACCAGATTAGGAAAGTTAAAGCCCTGATAGAATTAAACCTGGCCAGGGACATCAAGGGCAACAAGAAAAGCTTCTGTAGGTACATCAGTGGGAAAAGGAAGACTAAGGAAAATGTAGGGCTTCTCCGTAATGAAACAGGAGATCTGATTACCCAGGACATGGAGAAAGCTAAGGTACTCAACAAATTTTTTGCCTTAATCTTCATTGGTGAGTGCTCCAGCCACACTGCCTGAGTCACAGAAGGCAAAGGCAGGGATGGGGAGAATGAAGAACCACCTACTGTAGGAGAAGATCAGGTTCAAGACCATCTAAGGAACCTGAAGGTGCACAAGTCCATGGGACCTGATGAGATGCATCCATGGGTCCTGAGGGAACTGGCAGACGAAGTGGCTAAGCCACTGTCCATTATATTTGAGAAGTCATGCCAGTCCAATGTAGTTCCTGTTGACTGGAAAAGCGGAAACATAACCCCTGTTTTGAAAAAAGGAAAAAAGGAAGACCTGGGGAACTACAGGCCAGTCAGTCTCACCCCTGAGCCTGGCAAGATCATGGAGCAAATCCTTGAGGAAACTATGTTAAGGCATATGGAAAACAAGGAGGTGACTAGTGACAGCCAACATGGCTTCACTAAGGGCAAATGGTGCCTGAGAAATTTAGTGGCCTTCTATGATGGTATTACAGCATTGGTGGATAAGGGAAGAGAAACAGATGTCATCTACCTGGACTTGTGCAAAGCATTTGACACTGTCCCACGCAACATCCTTGTCTCTAAATTGCAGAGACATGGATTTGACGGATGGACCACTCCGTGGATAAGGAATTGGCTGGATGGTTGCCCTCAAAGAGTTGTGGTCAACAGCTCAATGTCCAGATGGAGACTGGTGATGAGTGGCATTCCTCAGGGGCCAGTATTGGGACTGGTGCTGTTTAACATCTTTGCTGGTGACATGGACAGTGGGATTGAGTGCACCCTCAGCAAGTTTGCCAACGACACTAAGCTGTGTGGTGTAGTGAAGACACTTGAGGGAAGGGATGCCATCCAGAGAGACCTTGACAGGCTTGAGAGGTGGGCCTGTGCAAATCTCATGAAGTTCAACAAGGCCAAGTGCAAGGTCCTGCACCTGAGTCAGGGCAATTCCAAGCACAAATACAGGCTGGGCGGAGAATGGATGGAGAACAGCCCTGAGGAGAAGGACTTGGGGGTGTTGATTGACAAGAAGCTCAACATCACCCAGGAATGTGCGTTTGCAGCCCAGAAAGCCAACCGTATCATGGGCTGCATCAAAAGCAGTGTGACCAACAGGTCAAGGGAGGGGATTTTCCCCCTCTACTCTGCTTTTGTGAGCTCCCCCCTGCAGCACTGCCTTCAGCTCTGGGGCCCTCAGGACAAGAAGGACATGGACCTGTTGGAGTGAGTCCAGAGGAGGCCACGAAGATGACCAGAGGGATGGAGCACCTCTCCTGTGAAGAGAGGGTGAGAGAGTTGGGGTTGTTCAGCCTGGAGAAGAGAAGGCTCCAGGGACACCTTATGGTGGCCTTCCAGTACCTAAAAGGGGCCTACAAGAAGGCTGGTGAGGGACTTTTTAGAAGGGCATGTAGTGATAGGACAAGGGGCAATGTCCTTAAACTGGAAGAGGGAAGATTTAGATTAGATATTAGGAAGAAATTCTTCCCTGTGAGGGTGGTAAGGCACTGGCACAGGTTGCCCAGATCCCTGGAAGTGGTGGATGGGGCTTTGAGCAACCTGGTCTAGTGGAAGGTGTCCTTGCCCATGGCAGGGACATTGGAACTAGGTGATGTTACAGTCCCTTCCAACCAAACCATTCTATGATTCTATGATCTATGAGGCTATCCGCGGGGTTAAGAAAGCATGAATATTGCAGTTTTATAACCAACTTGCTTTGAATATATTAGAACTGCAATCTGATTTCAGAACTTTGCCTTCCTGCCAAAAATTCCACCTTTGTCCTCTTCCCCAAAATCCAGATTTGCTTTAGATCTGACAGTTATATTTTTATGGACTTTTCTGTATCCTGTTTGGTTCAAGGATTCACAGCACTTTTTTGCCAAATATAGGTCTGCTGCCTACACAGTGATAAAACATTTGGAGATGTGACATAAGAGTCAATACAGGAAGGTGCTTAAAAAGGCTATGAAATTATCACAGAAAAATATTGCCAACAAAGCCTGTCCATGTAACTTGGTATATTGGGCTGTGCTGGATTAGACAGCCCATGATGAAGGTAAATTTCTTATCTATTAGCTCTATTAGCTTTTATTTCCATTTGAAGATAGTGTAAGTATAACAGGAGGAATTCTGGACTATCAGATAAACAGCCAATCCCATAACAAATGTAAGACAGAACTCCTGTACCTCTTATTTAGAAAAAAAAAAAAAAAGAGCTGGAGAGGTTATGTCAGTGATAAGCACAGAAATGAGTGCACAGCAGGTTTGCAGCATGACTGCTCTGTGCATTTTCCCATGAGTCTGAAATAAAGCAGAGCATTCCCATTGTCACAATTTTAGTTGGGTTTTTTTTTTGTGTGTGTAGTTTCTTCTCAGAAGTTGGTACAAAAATATTTACGATTACTTCTGAAAAACAACCCAACTCCATCCCTTTGGAATTCAGCCTTTCTTTCTTCATAAACTGTAAGAGTTTAGGGCCTGACTCCAAACCTATTGAAAGTAATGGCTAGTTTCCAACTAATATCAAAAGGATCTGGATAAGTATAGAAAGATCCCCTTCAAAATACATATTACTATTGTCGTTATGAATCACTTCAAAGGAAGTAAAATCCTCCCTTAATCCCCTACCCAATTGGAATGACAACTATTTCAAACATTACATGGAAAAACTGGACATTTACTGAAGGGCAGAAAGGGCCCTTCTTTGAAAAAGTACTCTTTTGAATGTCATTTCTCCTGTCAGCTCAGACTACATTGGAATGTGGAAGAGCACTAGGTAGGTCTATAGTGCTATTAAAAAGCTAGGAATAAAAGGGATCAGTGAAATGGTGGAATAATGAACATGAACATTATCTGTATTTAATTTGGCAAGCTTGGTTAATAATTTAAATGAATTTCTTCTTCTCTGGTGTTATTTCTCAGGAAATATTTATTCTGCACCTGCTAAATCTGCCACCTACACAACTTCAGCTAAATGAATATTGTGAACAAAAATATTCTATTCTCTCATAGAGGGTTAGTAATACAGCCTGTTATTAAGGTTGCCTGACACTTTCCATTATAAGACTCTGCTTCCAATCGCTTATAACTTTGTTAGATTCTCACTGTTTGCCTGTCAGGTGCTACTTCAAGATGACATTCTTGGAACATTTCATTCCAAATAGTTCAGTCAATTATGATATTAAGATAAGGAAAGAACACCAATTTCTTACACTGTAAGTATTATAGCAATATTGTTCTAGGAGTTGCTTTAAATGAAGACTTAAGTAGGCAGGAAGTCATTCAGTACTTGAGCAGATGTGCATGCAAAGTTGATGGAGTCAATCTGATATTACTGGTTATGTGCTACCGCAGTGACAGGTAATTTCTTAAAATTGTCTTTGCTTCTACAAAAGATTTGGCTGTCAGATAGGAAAACATGTGGTCTGCAATATGATCTTTTTTTCAGTCAAGGTGTTTTTTGTCCCTGAATACCGTATTCCCTGATCATTTATACTGTTTTCATTTTACAATGATCTGCCTCTCCCAATGCAGGTGAAATGAGAGCGGTCCAGATGGACTAATAGAGCAATAGCTCTTGCATCCACACTAGGTGTTTGGTTTTCAGATGCTTCCTTTCCTCAGGGACACCACGGGGTTCTGGCCCAACATTTCTAGCTGAGAAGTGCAAACATCATTGCTAAGCAACCCAAATTTACCTCATAAATAGTTGCATATGAACCTGGTCACCAGGAAATAATTGCAGGGTGTTTTCATGGTACATATGCACGTACTGCAGCCTGCTTAGATGCCCTTAATGCCTCCCTCATCAGTCAGCCCCCACTGGCCTTTTGGAGTAGGTAACTGTGCTTCTCATAGCCAATTTGTATAAATGCACAAGTGCACAGACAGAAAAAAACCTATGGAAATTATCCTTATTTTGAGAAAAACCTATGGAAATTATCCTTATTTGGATATCAAGCATGCTTATAGGTATAAATGTCTTCCCATACCATCCCTCAGAGGCAGCTGTATTTACAGGTCCAACCCTAGCTGTGCTCTCCTCACTTCTTAGCTGTACCAGCCCCCAAGATGCACTCATTTTTCTCTACATGTGTCACAGGCTGTGCAAAACTCACCCTGCGGGCAAGGTTGGCAGGCTGGGCAGCTGCGAGGGAGGGCCACGGGAGGAGGGAAGAGCAAGGAAGGCTTGTCACTGGCTTCCCACTGAGGACATCTGCTCTGTCCCCTCCCTAATCACCAGTACCTGGCAAGGACCCTTGCTTCCCCCTCTCACAGCCACAGCTGAGGCACAATGGCATTGCACGAAAAAGTGCCCACAGCCTTTCACATCTTCTATTCCTGATCAGGAGTGTTTGCAGAGGTAGTATGCATCCTTCTCTGGTGATGTTTTGTACTGTTCAGAAACAATAGCTCTTGATACCACATGGAGTTATTCTATAGGCCTTTTCTTTGGGGTCATAGTCAAAGAGGATCTTCATGGCATCTCCTGCCTTGCATAATCTTATTTCTAGGTCTCTTGCAGCCCCAGGTTGGCTCTGTTAGTTTGAGTTCCATCTGGTTTCAGAGTATTTCTGGAAGGCCAGGAGATGGGGGCTATGAGAAACCAGCAACCGATCTACTTATGTTCTGAGGGTGAAGAGGGGGTTACTTTGGAGCAGTCTCATCTGGTCCCACAAAAGCAATACCCACACAGCCCTTCAGGAAGGCAAGCCTCTAGTAGCAGGTTCTAGGAGGATTTTTTAGATACCCATGCACAAAAGTGTCTCCTGGGTGGTGGGGAGGTGAGGAGATGTGTGGGCAGACACTGCCATGCACAGCAGCTGCTGTGGGAGACAAAAGCACCTGGCAGAACTGTGCTCTGTGGGGCAATGCTGTCAGCATCAGGAAGGGCTCGTCAAACTTAGGTCAGCCAAAAGCTGATCCGCAGGCAGGGGAAGACAACCTGCAACCTGGGTGCAGTTCCAGCACTGGGAGGGTATGAAGAGCGGACCAGGGCAGGTCCCTTTGTGGGCTGAGCACTGGCAGGTTTTGGCCCTGCTCTTGCATGTGCAACTTCCCTGACAGCATGGGAGCCCTTCTGGCTCACTCCAAGGGACGTCCTGATGTTGCCTCAGGAGCACGGCAAAGGCAGGGCATCATATGTTACCTTCACTGCTCAGGTTAGGGTTAAGGTTAGCGATAGAGTTAGGGTTAGAGTCCATAATGAACGTTACTTGGGATCACTGCTGAATAGTGAGGGAGCTTAAGGAGAAGTTCTTGGGATAGATCCAAGAGGAAAATCTGGGGAAAGAGGATGCTTAAGGAGATACCTGTGCAATTTTTAAAAGAGTGTGAGGAAAGTCAGAGTTTAAGAGAAACTGAAGTTTATGGATCAAAGCAATAAAACTGCAACAGCAGGAGGGAGGTTGCACCTATACCTTCTGAGAATTGGATACCGAATGCTTTTTGAACTAGCTAAGGCAGTACTGTCCTGTTAGTCAAGTTCCTCAGGTCCTTATGTGCTCCTGAACAACAGAGTGTAAGGAATAACTTGTATAGTTATGTTGCTGATATGACTGTGGATTGCTGCCAGTGTTGAGTTGATGATAGAGTTAGTGATAGCTGAAAGAAGAATGGTGTTAGGTGGAATATCTGAAGTGTGAACTCATGGACTGTGTCTGCTTTTTTTGTTTTTTAACCTTACACATAGACAGTATGTGTCATTAAGTTTTTTTATGACTAGAAAATGAGGTACTAGGACAAAACCTAGTGTCTGATAACACCTGTGATCAAATGTGTTCACCTGTGCTAGACTGATCTAAAATCAAGTTTTCACATTGGGAGCTTAATGACATCATTATTTTCCTGTCATATGTATGTATGGTGAAGTGAGCTATTAGACATGTGTGCCCTGAGGCTATTTGTAAATTGATCCTCATTGTGAGATACGTTAACTGCTATGATATGGCACGGGTTGATGCAAGTAATCAAAGGGCAGACTGTTCACAGGCAGAAAGAGCTGGTCCTTGTGAAAAGCCCAGTCTGTGGGATGTCTCCATCTTATCTTCCAGCAGTGCAGAGCACCAACAAGGAGTGGCTGTGCTTGCCTGCCCGGCCACGGCTTTCTCACTGTGGGCACAGCCAGAACACATGTGTGTCAAGTGGGTATAGAGCTGAGAGGAAGGGAGGTCACTACACCTTTTTGGTGGGAAGCGTACGCTCTGGCGACCATGTTTCAGCTGCACTGTTAAGCTGAAAAAGGGGAAGGGGTATGTGCTAAGGCTGGAGAAACTGTAGTATGGGGGAAGCTGTGTAAAGTCATTTTACAAGCCTTTGCTTTCATGTTGCTCCTTGAAGTCATAGATTCTTCTGTTTTTTACATAATTTTATACACTTGGTAATGACTACTCATACAGATTTCAATAATCAAATTAAAAATCCATGCCAGAGTAAAACTTATGCAAAAGCTTCTTAAAGCAATATGGCCTTACCTAATCACTGTTAGTTTTAGTTTCTTCACTTGCTTTTTCTGTAGCCTATTCTACTTTGATTTGTGTGGGATTTTTTATACTACTTTCAGCTATCTGCTCTTTATTATATGCATTATTCCAGCCATGTTCGGTGCAGAAAATAAGTTCATTCAAAGCCCAGTCATTCTGTCACACCAAGGGCTATTTGTTATGCAAACATCTCCATTCAGATGCACTTAATGACAAACCTGTTATATGGCTGGTATTTGTAGTGCTCTCAGAACCACGGTACTGTGCTTAGATTCAAACCAACTTAATTGCATGAAGCAAAGCACAAGCCTTAGATGGGATTGTAAGTGTAAGCAGAAGTTGAAAACTAATTGTTTAACAGGTCTCCACAATCTCCTGTTAGAGGAGCCAACAGATATTAAAACAGTCCTATACCTAATATTGATTTGTTTTCCAGCTGGTTCTTGCTTAACTGTGTCTTATGATACATCAGTGAGTCACCAATATATTATTTATGAAAGCAGGATGCATTTAAGTTATATTTAGAATGCAGGCGTATCTTACTAGAAATATAATATTTAGCAGCTCGTGCAAGGAATACAGAGTAGAGCAATTACTGCTTATGGGCCTAGTTTTTACAAGGTGAAAAAGAGGGTAGTCATTTATATGCTTGTATAGAGAGTGTAAAATACTGCCAGAGCAAAGAGGAAAGATATTACTTTATCTATGTTGGTGTTTGTGACTACAGAAAGTACACACATTAATCTTCTTTGGTTTATAAGTGACTAATAATGAGACGAGGTCTCTATGAGTTATAGAAAAAACCAAAGAACTATGGTACATGGTGAAGTATACAATGTTAAGTTGTATTACAGGAAAACCTCTATGCAATTTTAGACATTTCTGTCCCAGGATGCTTAGCAGTGACTTGTGGTGACTTGTCTCATTATTTGCTACACAGAACCACTAAACAAGTAGTGCTGGATCAATTATTCTTGTATTCTTCCCATGTAAACTGTGAATCCAACAGGAAGTTACATAGGTCTCGAATATATTTAAATGCAACATCAAAGATATTAACTATGGAAAGGCACATAAAATTTGAATGTTGTATGTTTAATTCTGCTAGTGTACTTCAAGAGTTACAGTGAGTTGTGACTCTTCAGAAATAGTCTCCCAGTAGAGCAACCTCCTAGTAAGGCACAATATGAAGGGTTAAATGAGGGAAAATTGGTCCAAAGTACCTTCCTATACACTGGACTGAGGGTGAGGGGGTAGAAGGAAGAGTTGGTTTGCTCTTTGTCATTGTTAGTGGTGAAATAAAACTTGTGAGAGCAGCAGCCTTGCAGAAAACATTTCTATAACTTAAAAGCTCTAGAGGTGCTCAGCAATATGACTGTATCTTCCTGTATTTGAACCCTAGATAGAGCTGGCAGGGATTATACTACATCAGGGGGTAACAGTTCTGCCTCCAAACTGCATCTTGTTGCTTAGAGGAATGTGAGCGAGAATGAATGAGACCTGGTCCAGCATAGGCTGTATAGAGGCAGTGCAAATGCATCTTTCCTTCCAAGAGCTTACCCCTGACAAGACTAAAGAAGGAATAAATCTTCATTATTATCAGAACCTTTTTTTCCCTATATGTTTCTGTTAAGAATATCTCAACAATACCATGCTTATTTGAAATTTGTGTATTGGAGGGTTAAATATATTTTCTCTTGGCATATGTCAAGTAATTTCTGTTACTGAAAAGAAAAGACTTAAAACTATATGCAGATTTCAAAGCAGGCAGTTATTGGAAATTATCAGTGTCTAGTAAATTCCCATAAATTCACTAACATAATACCTATGTCAAGCAACTTTACATACTGCTGCTGCTGATCAAGATAGTTCGAAATTAGTCTTACAAGAGTAAAATTTTTTATTCATTGAATAGGTCACTAATTATGAGAGATGATTATGTATGGAACTGCTTTTGTTCAAAGTAGTGCCCTCAATAATTAAAAGTCATGCTGTAGAACTATCTGTTTGTACTATTTGTGAAACTTGAACTTTGGTCTGACACAATATATTAAGATTGGGGGGCGGGGGGGGAGTTTCTTTTCAAATTAAGATAACATTATCTTGCTCTTGAGAACAAGGCAAGAGAAAAGTATATATTTCTCACATTTAAAGAAATTTGTATCTAGAATTTAAAAATGCACCTGAAACTTGTCACAGAAACCTTTGCATGAGGAAAATGCCTTCAAAAAGTGGCCCAAACCAACACATCCTAGTTATAAACCATTCAAAAATTTATATCTATCTCATATATTCTCTGACTGCCAGAGCTACCTGTAAGTTGTCCAAGTATTTAATATCCCCAGTTGCACTTTAAGAGCTGCAGATCGTATTGAACTTCTGAGATTCAGAATTCTTGGTGCTACTGCTTGTTCTGACTCCAGGGAGATAACTGGGAGCAAGGGACTTTTTCCCCAGGGCGCTTCTCATCTCTTCCAACCAGGTCTAGAATTACACTGAGGAATGCCATCTTAGAGAAACATAAATAGGATAAGACTAGGAAATACAGAACAGGGTAAAGGAGCAATTGTAGGATGGAGAAGCAGCTGCAACTTTAGCATGTGAGAGCCTCACCTAGAGAAAAAACCTTTTGAGGAGGAGGAAAAACTGACAAAAAGGGTCTCCCTCACCTCTCATAGAAATGAAAGAGAAACCCAGTGTTTGAACTTCTTATGGTCTCCTTGAAGGAAAGATACATGTATTCACATATCCTGTGAAATATTATTTATTTGCAATTCACCTATGGTACAGGTCCCTAGACATTCTTGGGAAGAGGAAGGAAAACACTAGGCTGACACTTGACATGCAGGAAGAGTTAAAACATAAGTTGTCACTAAGTGGGAGACTGTCATAGGATTAATCAGTTGCTTCAAACAATGTTGAATCTGGGAATGTGCTAGGCTTGGTGAAACTGTGTACTGAGGAGGGAGAGAGGGAGACTTGCAACATTTGTTGTGAGACTTCACTAAATAATGCAGTGGATTAGATTCACGCTTCAACTCTGTGATCATCTTCATGTACGACATGGAAAAAGCATGGTGCTGCATGAAACGTGTAAAATACTGAGAGTTTAGCTTTAAAACAGGCACTAGATACAGTTCCAAGTGTAACTACTGCAAAGATGCTTTGAACTGTCTTTGTACTGGTATTTTGTGAGCATTAATAGAATTCTAACTTTCAGTAAATATGAAGTTCATACTAATGTGCCTTATTACTAAAATGTAGCTTATTAATATGCAAGTTTAGCATTTGTGCTACAAAGCTAACCAGGCTTTTAAAACATGCAGGTGTCTTCCTGACAACAATGTAAATATGATCTGTCCAAGTTTGACTCTGAAATGTTAGTTTTGCAATGTCCATTCTCATATTTTAGGTGTGCTTGATGGAGCTGAATGGTACTGAATAAACTGCTGATCTTTCGTCTTTGGTTCACTGATTCAAGGCCACAATGAATTGCTGAGTAAAGTAAAAGGTTTTTCAGGTCGGACCATATTGCATAACAACGTAAAGTTGCCCACACCAGGATGTCTGCATAGAGGCTATGCCTAGCCAGAGTACATACAGAGGGTCCCTACAGGTTTTGTCTGTTACTAGTCAGGACTGAAGCCCCATTCTCCCTGCTTTTTCAGTGCTGTTGTCTATGCTAGCTGTATTACAGCTAGCATCACAGCTATCTTGATTCTGCTGCCATCATACTTTCTTCCTGCTGTCATCCAGTTATAGCTGTATTTTCCTTTGTAGCAGTGTTTGAGTTCTTACAGAAGCAACTTCCTTTTTATCTACAGTGTTAAGGCTTAAGGGTTGTCTGAGAGCCTATCACCAGATGAGCTTTTGCTGAAAGCCAGTGTAATGACAAAATTAAGCATGGGAATTATTCCATGTACATTTGCAATTGAACAGTGTAATGTCTTACATCCATGGTGCATCTGCTGCCATCCTGGGCCACTCTCAGGATGCCCTCCACAGCTCTTCAGTGCCAGTTGTCAGCTCCTGCTCTGAAGCAATACCGTTGCCATCCTGTTAGGCAAGCCTAGATGAACGAGGAGACAGTGACCTCAGTTCCTACACCGCTGCTGGGACAGATTAGTGTTACCTGAGTAACCAACTATTCCTTTCCTCCTAGCTGAAGGGCTGGTTTAGAACCAGGCTTGAGACAGACTACTGGTTAAAAAGTAGCTATTTTGAAGAAGGGAGGTGTGAGATCAAAGCAAGATGCATGCTCTACACAGAGCTTACAAACCATGGACGCAAGTAAGTTGACTTCAGCAAGGCTTTTGAAACTGTCACCCGTAACATCCTCATAGGCAATCTCAGGAAGTGTGGGTTAGATGAGTGACAGTGAAGTGGATTGAGAACCGGCTGAATGGCAGAGCTCAGAGAGTTGTGGTCAGGGGAGCAGAGTCTGGTTGGAGGCCTGTAGCCTGTGGTGTTACCCAGGGGACAGTTCTGGGTCCAGTCTTGTTTAACTTATTCATCAACGACCTGGATGAAGGGACAGAGTGTACCCTCAGCAAGTTCTGATGATACAACACTGGGAGTGGTTGATACAGCAGAAGGCTGTGCTGCCATTCAGCAAGACCTGGACAGGGTAGAGAGTTGGTCAGAGAGGAACCTGATGAAGTTTAACAAGGGCAAGTGTAGGGTCCTGCACCTCGGGAGGAATAACCCCATGCACCAGTACAGGCTGGGGGTTGACCTGCTGGAGAGCAGCTCGGCGGAGAAGGACCTGGGAGTCCTGGTGGACAGCAAGTTGCCCATGAGCCAGCAACGTGCCCTTGTGGCCAAGGTCAATGGTATCGTGGGGTGCATGAGGAAGAGTGTAGCAGTTCTGCTCAAGCTAAAAGACCCCGCAATGTGTTCTACATTCAAAAGTACACATCACTGTTTAGCAAGTCTGCAAGAGAAGCTGTCTTGAACAGTTAGGGATGGAACAAAGAAAGGAAACATCTCATGTAGAATGTCTGAGAAAACACACACAGACTCCACAGTGTTGTCCCATTTGAGGTGCATTTTCTTGCTTGTGAGAATACCAAACTTGCTCATACCTACCTATCCAAGCAGTGTGTGTGACCCATGAATATCCTGGGGTCCTCAGTCTTCTCTCTGACAGGAAGGAGGGAAGGGGAAGTCTGTCCCATGGCCTGCTGTATCCAGAGTGTGTCCAAGAGACAGCATCTGTCTTTGCAGATCTTAGCAGCACACTGGTATGTATCCCTGCGGTCACCACAGCTCTGGCCTTTCCCTGTCTCGGACACACACACATCCCTGGCTCTCAACCCACCTACCCTACACACCGGCTGGTCTGGCATGATATTCGCTGGCGATCAGGGACTCTCTCACGCACCGGCACTCACGCCCATCAGTGGCACCATGGACACAAGAGCCTCTGACCTTCAGTCTGACTCCAGTTGCTCCATGCAGAGCCTGCACACACAAACACACATGCAGAAAGAACAGAGAGCCCCTCACCCAGGAAAAGAGTTGGACATGGAGTTTAATGACAAGACAGACAAACTACTCTGATCTGGTTTGTTCCCCATGCTTGTTCCTCCTCAAACCACCGTGTTCGCTCCATTCCTCCATTTTTGGTTCCTCCCTGTAATAACACTCAGACAATCCCAAAATGCCTTCCCCGCCCCATCCCATAATGAGTGTCATCCCCCAGGGCAGGGACCTGCCCTGTGCAGTGCCCTGGAAAGCCACCCCTGGGGACCCACGATGCTGGGTCTCACCATATTTTCTCATGGTCTTCCCAGAAGCAGGCTTTGTGTTCAAGGTGAGGATGCATCAAGCAGAGGGGATGGAGAAACACAGAAATCTGCCCATTTCACCCAAGATGTACTCATGTGCCAGCCCTTAGGAGCTATAGCTCAGGAAATGTAGGAACTTAAAAAAACTACCTCTACTGAATTAAGCTTTCAGACCATCACTTCTCTAAATTTCACAAATATGGCAGCAGAGGTGTAATTTGTCTTTTAGCTTTGCTCATGTGCAACAAATGCCGGAGGCTAAAAGCTCAGAACTTACAGAGAAGTCAATGGCATCTCGGAGCAGAAAAAGTGTGAATAAGAGCTTTCCCATACTGAGGTTCCAGTTATTCAGATTGATTTTCTTTAAATATATTTTGCTTTCTTAAACAACAGTGACATACATGTTGTTTATTCTTTGATTTTACACCTCACTCCCTCCCCCAAATTAAGTACTGGCAAGCTGATGAATGAACGGAAGCTTTCTTTTTCTTCCAAGTTGCACTGAACGACGTCTCAGAAACAGAATGTTTTATTTAAATACCATGTACTCTGTAAGGCATCCTACAACTTTAGGCTAAAACAAAGCTGGGACACATCTATTTCATCATTGCTAATGTTTATTTATCAATCTGTGCCAGCTAGCAATTGCCAGATAATGACTGTGCCTGGTCTGGGGAAAAGGCATGAGCCACGCTGTGTCCTGTGGGCCAGAGAGCCCGCTCTGCCCCTGCTTCATTTACTGCTACAGGTATTATTCTGAATTGTATATGGATGAGCCTGGCTAGGTGAGTGTCTTGGGAGGTAGGAGATGCAAGTTTTAATTCTTGCAGAGAGAAGAGGTCATTGAACTTCCTGCTTCCCATTTTGAGCATTTCAGCTGGTTAGCTGGTATATAAGCTGGGGAGAAGACTGAACAAAGAAGGCAGAAAGTCAACCCAGTGGCAAGGGTAGTGAGATGAAGATATGACAGATACGATAGATGCAGAGGCATTCAGGAAGTCGATGTCCTGCTGCAGTACAGCAAGTGCCTGGTGAGAACATGCAGACTAGTGAGGCTTGGGACCTCTGTCCACGCTTCAGGATGCAATCCAGCTAAGGTGTAAGCAGGTGCTTTTGTGAAGAAACAATTCCATTTATGTTGGGCAATTCAAGTAAAATACTAATAAGGTGCATCAGGACTGTACAATAATTATTTGGACTTTTCAAGATCACAGTTATGCAGACACATGCCTAAATGTTGTATCAAATTGTCTTTGGGAGAGGACCTTATTCTGCTCAGACCCACTGGTTCTCAGGATAGTCTCTTGTCCCTCAGCTGTGACGGCTATTTCTCCTTGACTCAATATAATTCGATGATCCCATACTGGTCATACTGAAATGCAAATTACTTGCTTTCATGGAGTTACTAAATTAACCAAGTGGCTCTTCATTGGTGATAGTCCCTATTCATTACTTACCAGTATGAAAACTTTTGTGTCACTCATAAATTGTTTCAGTGATTTTGTTTTTCTTCATTTCTTCTCTGACAAAAATGTTAAATAGCATAGATTTCAAATCAAATCCCTGTAGGAAATCTCCATGACACATTACACATAAGCACTTTCTCTTTACAACCCCATTTTAAAAGCCATTAGTTAGCAAGTTTTGAATCCATTTAATGTTTTCAGGCTAAGTTTATAATTGTGATTCTAGTTTCCTAATAAATATGTAAGATGATATTAGGGCAAATGCCTGACAGAATTGTAAAGTATGAATATATTACTGATATTATCTATCAACTAGACCTATAATCTAAGAAAAATATCAAGTTAGTTTGAAAAAAATGTATTTTTCATAAAATAAAGATGATATTAAGAAGAGGGGAATAAAATTATTTATTAATGATGATGTCAAACATTCTATTATTTGCCTAGGATTGAGATTTGATGGGTAGTTTGCCCTTTTAAAATATTGGCTTAAGATAAGCTTTTTTTCAGTTCTTTGTAATTTCCCCTGTGTTTTACATTTTATTAAAAATCAACATGCATAGCTGAGAAAGCTTATTAGATGATTCCTTTTTGATGATTTTAAAAACATGCGTTTTAGGCCTCTTGGTTAAAAAAAAAAAACAACACACCAAGAAGAAAAAAAGAAAAAAAAAAAAGAGCTTTAGTAGCTGCAGTTTTCACATTTTTCAGGAGACTGTTGGAATGGATCTCCTCACTTCCACTTAATCAGCTCAGTCTTCCCTCTCATCTCTAGGGTGATGTTGGGGTATGCTTGTTAAAATCAACTCTAGTTCTCCTCTGTTACTACAAACCCTTTTGCCACCATCTATTCAGACATTCTACCAGTCAATGAGGTTCATAATTATTCTTAGTTTTCTGAAACAAAACCACCATGTACAGATATGAATGCATGTACTTCTGTGTATGGATATGTGGGTAGTAACACACTAACTATGTTACTAGTTTGGACACTGTTCTGTTTGCATACAACAGACATAATGAGGAAGCAATCCCTTGCCCATACACTGTGCTAAAATTTTATTCTGTGATCCAATTTCTCCTCATCTCTTCGTGCTTTGAAGTGGTACTGCAATAAAATCTCCTGGCTGGAGGAAGCACGGGTGCTGCAGGCAGTGTGCCGAGAACCCCGGCAGTAAGGACAGAGGAAAAGAAAGCAGTGCACTGTGACTGATTTACCGAACAGCTGGTCTGAGCCTTCTTCTACAGCTCCTAGCTCAAAGACACAGGCTTGGTAATTTGAGAGTTATAAATATATATAAAAAAATATTAATTAGATGATGTACTATCGAAAATATAGGCCTAATATTACATTGCAAGCATATTCCAGATTAATATTACCTCCTAAAATTGTATTATTTTATGCTATTATTAAGTTGTTCTCTATAAGCAAAAATATGCAGTTTTAGGTTATAATGGCTGAGGGGCAATGTATTTGAGCTACTAGTTCCTTATTTTGACAGAAATTGAGCCTGACTTTTACCTCAAGCATCTACGCATTTTTTAAAAGAACAGAAAAAGTTTGGCTGCAGAGAAGAGAGGAGGGTGTAACACTACAAACCAAAATGCAGTTACAAATGGGTAGAGGAATGTTTCCCTTTTATGTCTGAGTTTAGGGGAATTACAGGTAACCAGTGTTGAATGCTTCACTCTCCTTTGAGCATTGGAAAATCTCCCTTATAGGATACAAATAGACATAATAAAAAAAGGTTTTACTTGGTCAACAGTTACAGATTTTGTCTTTATCCCACCCTCATCCAAAATGTTGTCTCCCTTACACTGCTGGTAAATATAAATGACCACTGCTTCATCTAATATCAAGCTGGGTTTTTTTCCAAAGACAAGAGATTAACTATGGCCAACTACATTTTTTACATAAAAGAATAGATTATTTGACTCCAGCCAAATACACACATAGTGAATAGCATGTCAAAACTAACTCTGCAGTAATTTGTCCAGAAACAAATTACATCACTCTTGTATCACTTCATACATCAGAGATGTCCTTGTCTCTTTTGAACCATCAAAAATATCAGTAAGGAATATATTTCTGTATTCCAGAAAAGGAATAAGGCTCAAACAGGAGGGGAATCTACAAATTATTTTTTAAGGGACAGCACAGCACTCTTAGCACAGCCATGAAAGGGGGTATGTTCTATATATTAGCTCGTAAAAAATACAGGTGATCCTTCTTAGATAAATTTCACATGTAAATCTTATTTCCTTTATTAGACAGTGTGAGACCAAATCTTGAGACTTTGCTCTATCATTCTGTGTTATCTGAGTAACCTCCCACTAAACTAATACATCCAGATTACAACACTGAAATGTGAGAGCTTATTGAAATGCAGTGTTATTAACTCTTCCTGCATACGCATCAGTCACACGAATCGGCATGGCCTGTGTCTACTATTATATGCTTTAATTTGGAAGTATTGTGGTGAGCTCCATCTTTCACTACATTTCTACCTGGGTTTCTGATAAACAATCTAATCAGCTAAAACAAGATTATATGGTAACTGTAGATGCATAGCATGAACATTTAATCCCTACAAGATTTCTCAATTAAACTCATTTTGTTTCTCTCATTAATCTTATTGAAGATTGTTCTGCAATAAAGAAAGGATACCACTGACAAATTGCTTCAGACTCTTCAGTCCCCATATCTTTCTTTCAAAAGGCTTTTCCCTCTGTGTTTCTTCCTGTTACTTAAATAAAAAAGAAGCTGAGGGAAAACAGGTTTTGTAGGCTTTTCATAAGCCTCTATAAAAATGCAGTAAAGACAATTCAAGTATTTTTTCACACACCCTCAATCATGTTTTTTGAGGTTTTAGTTTCCAAGCTTTAGGTACCTCCCATTCTGTGTGTTTTGGTCCTGTTGGTAACTTCTTGGACACCATAAAGACCTGTTCCTTTGCATTACCTGTACTTACTGATAATGAGACAACCCTCAAATTGTAAACTTTCAGTTGCCTGGCTATTGAATAAAACCTGAAGCCCTAAGCTGGGAAGAAGACAGAACAGAGATTGAGTCTAAAATGCTAAGAGGTAATTTGTTCCAAATAGTTGAAGATGAGAAATATCTAATGTCTCAACTGAATGCTCCTCTGTACACTCATCACTCTTTCTGTGTAGTTGGGAGCCTCTTCCCCACCTCTCAGAAGAGAGCCCTGAGCTGCAGAGGCAGGAGAGTGTTCTCTAGTGGGACTCCTCTGCAAGACTATTTCACTTGCAAGTGATGATTAAATACCCATCTGGTATACATTGAAGAGAGCAAGTAAAAGTGAGATTTGCTCCCCAGCCTGTTGGTAAGGAAATTGGCAGAAATGGGAGAAACTTGTGTTGTGCAATTTGCTCCAATGCCTATTCAATCTGAAATACTTGTGGATTCATTAGCTGCAAGTATCCCCCTTCCCAGATGAATACCATCATTAGAGCAGTGAGTGATGTTCATGTTTTCACTGAATAGTCCATTGAGCACTGCTGATTATTTCACACAAAATGAAAAAGCTTCTGCAAAAGAGACAAACATAGCACTTCACCTTAGACTACCCAGGAGTCTGATTGCTGGATATCCTACAGGGAAGCAGGAGACAGGGATTCAAGGGCTGCCAGGCAGAGGAGGCAATTAGACCATAGAATTTTGGGTGAGTGCTCAAGCTGTTTGAAGACAGGAGAGATGACAATATCTCCTTCTCTTCTAGTGGTATTCTGCTGTAAACCCAATCTGTTCAGGTTTTAAATTGTCCCTTCACCCAAATAAAAGAAACATTCCATGTCTGTGAATCCTGGCATGATTTGTGTAAGATAAACTCATCATTGGAGTGACTGAAAAAAATACTTCTAGTCATTGCCAGAACAGATCTGTAGGTATAAGGAATTCTACTATCAAAACCTTAGGTAATTACAGAGTTTGGACATTACTAGGATGTGGCAGTAGCATAGTGAAAATTATTAAGAACTAGATTTTCTACTTAGTGAATATTTTTACCAGAAGCCTTCCTTCATTTTGCTGTATTCCAAACTCTAAACTTAGAAATAAAGTAGGGAAATGCTGTTTATTCCTACAAGGTTATTGTGAAGTACTGAAATACTTTACAGTAATGAAATGCCATAACACATATCGTAAATACAAATTTCTAAAGTAACTTCCTGTAGATAGTAGGTCCTATTTAGTGCAGTAAGTGCTGTGGTGCTTGTTTCTTTTATGATAGTTCAGAACCACTCCTTATTGAGAGCCCTAAGTTTATTTTAAAAGTTTTCTCAAGAAATTTGTACTGATACCTTCTAAATCTTTCGCTTCATTTTTCTCTGTTGAGCTAGTTTCAAATGCTGCAGAATGCATTATATCTGTAAATAAGTCTATTGTAAATAAAGTTCAACCACACGTATTACTAAACATCTGAAACAGTTCCATAGGTTTGTGAGTATCAAGAGTAGTAATAAACAATTAAATCTCTATTAACCAGTGTCCAGCATGAATGGCTGTTGAGAATGATGTTCATTCAGAACAATATTTTCAGAGGTTTACAAAAATCATACATTGTGCTAGCATATTCGCTACAGTTTAAGACAGGTGAATCTTCTTTTTACAATCTATTGGTGGGTGAGGGACCAGGTAATAGGCCATGAATGCTTTCTGCTTCAGATACTAGATCACTTCCCCAGTCTCCACTTACCAGCCACCAGTCGTTCTGCTTCTGTGCTGCAAAGATGCTACAGGCCTGAGCACAGCACAGGAAGGGTGAAACAAGTTTACGTGGTCATATTCGTCCTTCCCACCATTGAGGGAATGCTGCAGCTCACAGTTCTAAAATGTTTTGTCAGCTTAGCTGTAGAAAGTAACTCAGGCTTGCCTAGCTTCAATTAAGCTTCTTTAAAAGGAAGTTTTTTAAAAAACTTCCAAACCAGATAAGTGCAGACATACATCAAAGGTAGCTGTCAAAATAAATGTAAAGTAAAAGTAAGATAACCTTATCCTTTCTGTGACATATCCTCTTGTATAGCATTTGTTTTTTCTCCGTCAAATGTTTGTCTGATTCACATTCCTGTACCAGAGTGGCATTTGCTAACTGCACTGTATTCAAACTAGCTTAGCGAACAGATTTACTATCCTCATCAATCAGTCACTGGGAAATGTTGTCTTGAAGCATATACTTTTTTAAAACACACCAGGCTTTTGTCAGTAATCTGATAAACTGTCATTGATTATATTCAGTGCAATATGTTACATATACAATGTGACGTCTTAGTCCCTGTGAAAGCCATCATCATTCTCTCCAGAACAGTGAAGAGTATGGTGTGGAAATGAAGGAAAGACTATCTGTTTTATTCTGTGGTTCCCTCAAAATCTTCAGTGGGGATTTATATTTTCAGATGAGTGATAGAGTTACGGATTATCTTCAGATGTATTCTCTATTTTAGAAGTTCTCCATGGGCAAGACATCTACATTGTCACAACAATCCAGTATTACATATAGAGGTGTTAAATTGTGTTTCAACTGCAGGTGCAAATGTTCAGGTGCCCTTGTGTTCCCTCCCAGTTTGTTTTGTAAGTGAAATTTATGCAACTGCAGCCTTGTTCTGTCCATTTCTCTCTGTCTGTGCTTTTTGATAACTTCCAAGGCAGGAAGATAGCACTAGTTTAAGAAAGGTGAGTTTTATGACATAGCCAAGCAGAAAGACTGAGGAGAAAAAAAATGGCTGTAGTGTCATCTCATGATTTATCAAATAGAGAATCCAGAGAGGACAGCATAGTTATATATTCTGCAGATGACAGCAAACATTTCATTTGGAAATTCATTCTGTAGTTCACAGTAGACAGAAATCCATAGGAAATCAGGCTTTGGATGCCACTTCTGGGCTATTTGCTTGGATTACTTTGAAATTTTAAGGAAGAGTATCATAAAAAGCCCAAGAACTTAAGATACTTACAGAAAGCTGGAAAATAAATGACAACTGTGGTGGGTTGACCCTGACTGGGTGCCAGGTGCCCACCAAGCTACTCTATCACTCCCTCTCCTCAGCTGGAC
>NW_009630725.1:4195-5225 GCF_000690535.1 Cariama cristata | reverse complement strand
GCAGGGTGCCCAATCATTCAGCCTTGTGGCTTGTCTCTGGGCCTTTCAGGGTAGTGCAGGGGCAGTCCCTGGTTTGTTGAAGATATCCCAGGACACGTTATTCTATGTGTGTTTGTACATACATAAGCATATATATATATATATATACACACTAGCCTTCTGAAATTAAGGCTGCCTTACAGAGCCGTGGTCTGGGATGTCTGCAGCAAAGCAGGCATCGCAGGAGGATTTGGGCAGAAGGCGTGTGGGTCGCATGAGCTGGAAGCTCAGACAGAATTGTAGCTGTAACTCAGTGTCCCTGCCTGAGCCCAGCTCAGGGATTTGATACGGGGTGCTCGCATCTGCGGCCGCAACTGCATTTTCATTTTTATTCTGCAAACGATTTATAAACAACGGCTGGAGACAAGCTTGGCTTTACCATCTTTTGCTCTCATTCATAAACATGCAGATGCTCACCTTTCCTAACTCTTCTCTAAATGTTTTCCTCGCCGTTTTTAAACGACACCTGGGAGGATGCGAAGAGTGGCAGTGAAGGGAACTGTGCCTCCGTTGTGCACATAATTGCAAAACAGTCATGTAAAATACAAAATTGCTTGAGCGAGAACTGCTTAAAATATGAATTCTGACTCAGCTGGCAGCTGTTGTAGCAGAGGCCGAGGATGCCGTGGGAGAAAGTGTCTGTGCAGAGGTTAAAGCTGAGCAGCAAGGCACGGGGGCCTGGGTTGCAGTCAAAACTCTGCTGCTATGGTGACTTTTGGATCGTTTTAATTCTTTCCACCTCCCTTTTCATACCTTCTCGTAGGTGAAAACCACTTTATCCACCTCATAGGAGAGAAGTGTTTTCTATATATATATGCTATGCTATAAAGGTTTTCGTAATATTGCTGTAGATGCGAGCTTCAGATTTTCTCTTTTTTGGAGGAAGGCAGGGTTTCTGAATCAACTCACTCGACACAGAGCTCGAAGCCAGCTGAGAAAGCAGCCCAGCTCCGCGAGCGCTGCCATGCTCAAGGGTGTTGGACATCCGAAC
>NW_009630725.1:0-4148 GCF_000690535.1 Cariama cristata | reverse complement strand
CCGCAGCTCTGCGGAGGGGGGTTCTCTGCGGCCAGTGCTCTTCACGGGGGTCAGGAGAAAGGCTTTCGGCGCGATATAAACACATCATGCACCAGCTTTAAGTCCAGTTGCCCGTGACAGGGCTGGAGGCTAGGAAAGGGTTTTCTGCGAGAAGTACCTGCCCAGGGGAAGGGGATCTGCTTAGGCTGGTTTCGCCACGTGAGCGGTGCGTCTCAGGAGCTCTTTGCTCTGGACCTCCTCCGTATCACCGCTTCGCTTTTTTCCCTTCGTCTCCCTTATATTGTACCTTGTCGTAAGCTAGATTCAGTGCACAGATCTGATCTTTTATGTTTATGTTTGTACAGCTCTTTAGACAATACAGTTTTTGAACGCTTATCTTAACACACAATTATTTTAGGGCATCGGCAACTGTTCAGATTTCCTGGGCGAGATTATAATATTGTTTAGATCCGTGTTCTTCAAACGTGAAAGTATCAGTAATGCAGGCTGTGCTGGTAATGCAAACTAAAACCAGTTTATTTCAATGTGTATGAGATTTCTTCCTGTGCAATACAGGAACCTTCCCAAAGTCGAACACGAAATGAGTCACTACGCCCTTCTAAACCCGTCACAGACATTAGTCCCCTCCGCCGGCATTAGCTCAGTGCCAACCCCTCGTTACGCCAGCGGCAGAGAAATGGCTCTCTGTGTGCATATCTCTGTGTCTGTCTTCCTCTCCCGCCGCTGCCCCTGGCTTTCCACCGTAATTGCCATTCTCCTCCATTCCCACAAGTACAGGGAGATCTACAGGAAATTACATTGCTAATTAAGCTATGGAAGAGAGTACAAAAGCCCTAAACTATAAATACTCCATCTGTGTTAAAAACCAGTGACAAGTATTGTCATTGCTGGTTGGAAGCCAGCGCAGCCGAGGAGGTAGACAGAAACATTGAGGAGCCGGCAGCGCAGGCAGGGCGCTCTCGGAGGGTCTCTGACCGCTGCCCCCAGACTCAAGTCACAGCATCGCTGCAGCAAGAAATCAGGATCGTGAGCCAAACCACGATTCCTCTGTTATCCGGCTTTTCTACATACAAACTGCATCAAATTACAGGTGATGGCCGTAAGATTTTTGTATAGTGTCATGCTTAAAGTAGCTTTCTAGCAGCAGCGTAGTACGTGGTGATGGGATGAAGACAAAACGCCGCTCGCAGCGGCTGCAGCAGTATCCCCGGCGAAGGCGTGCACTGGTGCATTAGTTGACCTCAGACCCCCCCGCCGTACCCCAGTTACAGACCCGCTGCAGCCGCAGGGAGCATCGACCCAGGGCAAACCCTGCGGCCGGCGAGTGCCCGTAGCAGCTGTTTGGTGCCCAGCTCATCCGCACCCAGCACCTGCGGGTCCTGCCTGGCTGGGGGGGCTGTGGGGGCCTTTCAGAAGGACGGGTCCTCAGGGTGCGGGTGTGAGACAGGTGCCTTGCTGGGTCCTATTCGTGTCTCTGGACCACTCACCGACAGACCGTTCCCCTTTAATGTCCACCTTCTGCCTGATGCTGTCCTGCCACAATGTGCCTGCGCAGATCTGTACTTCACGTCATCGTCTGAGTTCCCGCCTGTAAAACCCTGAATTGCAGGCGGAGGTGTTAAAACCACTTCTTGTGACCTTGTACTGGGGCAAGGGGCTGAAGAGGCAGAGCGGGCGCTGGGAACGACGCCTGCAGCGGAGCGGCCCTGGCGAGGTTTGCCTTCTGCTGCTGCCTCTGCAGACTGCACCCGGGCTACGAGTTTTTCTTTGCAACCAGAACAATCAAAACTTTTTCGGTTTTCATGGAATTTAAGATGTTTGCATTCTTCGCAGGCAAGAGGTTTAAGAAAAATACCAAATATTCAGAGAGACACAATAAACCTCGCGACTCAGCAATGCTGTGTATGCAGAAAAAGTATCTTTTCTAGGTCATGGAAATAGGTTAATTCAGCACTTACAGGAGCTGAAATCTGGTCCACAAAAGTACTTGGACAGAAAATGCTACTGGTCACTACAGGCGCTTCAGTTCAAAGTTTCGATCCTCAAGACCTGTGCCAAGATGCTGAGATGACGAATGTAACAAGCTCAGGCCCATTAACCAGAGCTACAGGAGGTGCTGGCAGCATTCCTTCTCCCTAAAATGGTCCAAGCAGCACGAGGTCAATTAGCTAAAAGACCCGACTGCTGCCTGCGACAGAGGGGAAGCGGTGATGCACTCTCAAACAAGCTTGTGCACAACCAGGCATTACTTTGGTTTGGTAAATCATTCTGTTAGACACAGGTTCTTTATCATAAAAAAATATTACGCTAAGAGCTACACGTGAAAGGACACATTTCCTGATGGAAACACTTTGAGTTAAGGCTTTTACAGAAATAAATTTGTGCTTTCCTCCTTAACTTTGTATTCGGTGCCTATTTGTTACAATGATGCTTCATTACTTAATTATGTGTGTCTGGCATCTGGTTGTTGCCTAATGTGCTGGAGGTTGTGCAGTGAATGAAACGGAGTATTGGACAGCCCATCCTGCCTAGTGAATGAGGCAGGGAAAATGATGTTATAATCAGCTTCTACTCTTGTTTGTGTATGCCAAGAAGCCAGATCCAAGTGTTTCAAGCAGATTTCGTCTCACCTCTGTTGGGAGGAAGGTGACTGTAGACCTTGCGGCTGACGTGATCTGGCAGCCCTCTGCTCCCTTCCCTCTGCCACGGCTCCCGGGCAAGGGGGTTCCTCCCTCCCGCTCCCGGTTTGTGCTCCCCTGGGGCTGGGGGAGCAGAGCCAGCCCAGGGGGCTGCCGGGGCTGGTGTCAATGCAGGGAGGGAGAAGTGGGACTTTTCCTTTCCTTGGCAGCCAGCTGTTAGATAGGCTCAAGCCATAAATAATCCCAACCGCCCTCTCTAAGGAAGGCCTTTATCCAACGAGCGCATCGCCCCAGGAAAACTGCTCTCAGTTCTTAATTAAGTGCCCAAGCTACAACACACAAACTCACTTCTGTACTAAATAAAGTCCCTGAAAAATGAAGTTCCCTGCTTACCACATCCTACCCTGGATGAGAGAACTGTTTGCCCGCAGGGTTTCTGTGCGCAGCCCCGGTGCAGCAGAATAAAAACACAGCAGATGCTGACGAAGAGCAGACAAACCTGCTCACCCGGGGGTTGTTTCTCACTGGACACCCCCTCCCTCCTCAAGGAAGGGACAGCTACAGAAGGCTTTCAAAACCCAAACCTTCGGAGGAAAGCCTGTGACTGCGTTGAATAGTGCAGCCTCTGCCTCTTTCCCCCAGTCGCGTGAGAGGGACACATCAACCCACCTCCCCCTGCATGCTGCAGGTAGCAAACAGCTTTTTTCTGGTTAGCAGTAGCTGGTTATCTGGTTACCCCGTGAGGCTCAAAGCTCAGCGCGAACCACGAGGTTGCTGCAGCAAGCGGTGATCCGTAGGGCTGCAGGGCCCCGCTACAGTCAGTGGAGATAAGTGGAGTCACTGAATCATCAAATGGTTTGGGTTGGAAGGGACCTTCAAAGGCCATCTAATCCAACCCTCCTGCACTGAGCACAGACATCTTCACCTACATCACGTTGCTCAGAGCCCCATGCAACCTGACCTTGAATGTTTCCAGGGATGGGGCATCTGCCATCTCTCCAGGCAACCTCTTCCACTGTTTCACTACCTTCATTGTAAAAAATTTTTTTCCGTATATCTAGTGTAAATCTGTCCTCTTTTAGTTTAAAACCATTACCCCTTGTCCTATCACAACAGGCCCTACTAAAAAGTTTGTCCCCATCTTCCTTATGAGCCCCCTTTAGATACTGGGAGGCTGCTCTAAGGTCTCCCCGGAGCCTTCTCTCCTCTAGACTGAACAACCCCAACTCTCTCAGCCTTCCTTCATAGGAGAGGTGCTCCAGCCCTCAGATCATCTTGGTGGCCTCCTCCTCTGGACTCGCTCCAACAGGTCCACGTCCTTCTGGTGTTGGGGGCCCCAGAGCTGAAGGCAGTACTGCAGGGGGGATCTCACCAGAGCGAAGTAGAGAGGGAGAATCCCCTCCCTCGACCTGGTGGTCATGCTGCTTTGGATGCAGCCCAGGGTACGGTTGGCTTTCTGGGCTGCGAGTACACGTTGCCAGCTCATAGAATCATTTAGGTTGGAAAAGA
>NW_009630724.1:0-7450 GCF_000690535.1 Cariama cristata | reverse complement strand
AAGAAAAGAGAAGTGATGCACAATGCAATGGCTCATCACCCACTCACCGATGCCTCAACAGCAATCCCCAAGCAGTGATCGGTCCCTCCTACTCAACTCTCTCACATTATATACTAACCATGATGTTCTGTGGTGTGGAATATCCCTTTGGCTAGTTTGTCAGCTGTCCTGGCTATGCTTCCTCCCAGCTTCTTGTACACCTGCTTGCGGGCAGAGCTTGGGAAACTGAAAAATCCTTAACTTAGGATAAGTGCTACTTAGCAACAATTAAAGCATCAGTGTGTTATCAACATTATTCTCATACTAAATCCAAAACACACTGTACCAGCTACTAAGCAGAAAATTAACTCCATCCTAGCCAAAACCAGGACACAGAGCTTTGTGAAACTGTTAGAAAGCAAGCTGCCAGGAAACCTATGACTTGTTCAGTACTCAGGAAGTGTTATGACAGGCCAAATGTGATTCATAGGTGGTATTTTGATCCAAGAATTTTCTGCTGATGATATTGAAACAAGTATTATTAGCTGTCCTATCTGATAGTAAGGAGCCTTTATGAGAATTTTTTTAAAAGTATTAAGTGGTAACTATGAGTGTATCTACCTTGTCATATAACTTAGTTTCCCAATGTCCTGAGAAAAAGTTACAGAAATGCAAGATTTTTAGGATCAGAGGTCTTGCTTCTTGCTTTTTAGCAGTGGAGAAAGCTAAGAATGAGCAGCATATTGTAGAGTATTAAATCTAATTGGATAAAGTAAAATATCTCTTAAATATGTTTAATTTTACCTATCACAGAAAGGTGAAACATCTCTCTCCTATGGAAGAGAGAAGAGCCACAGGTCAAGTTGTTCACCTGTGATTGTGAACTTCACAAAAATAACTTCGAAATGGATGAAAAGGAATAAATCATCTGGAGTTGAGAGCTCTAAAAGGATCTGTAGGGGAATTAAACCAGAATTTGGTCTTTTAAATACAAAACTGCAGTCTTGAAGGTCCTGCTCAGCAAATACCTGGAACTAGAAACTTAAACTCCATAGATAACTTGTTTTAGTTTTGGATTTGTACTTAAAATTTGTATTTAAATTTTATTTTGTATTTAAAATTTCAATTCTGAGCTTAACTAGAAATGTATTCACCTTTACAAGGCTGATGGGCTCAGTAGCTTTGTGTACTAAAGCGCTTTGGAATGTATGATCCAGATATTTCTAATCTGAGCTTGATGTAGTCAAAAAGCTGTTGAAGCATGCCCTCCAGGTCAATGATGTTCAGTGAAGTTCAGTAAATTTCTTTCAAAACAGAGAGGAAATAGGGATTAATAAATCAGTAGTAACAGGCAATGAGAACTTTAGGTTGAATTCCAACCCCTGCCCTTGCTTCTTGCCAGTATTAATCTATATACGAAGAACAAGCCTTCTGTAATAAACTAAAAGTTATTCTCAATACTATTTCCTTTTTATGCAGAAAAATATTCCACTCAGGAAGAAGGAAGTTGCTTTTTGTGTCTATTTTTTCAGAGTATCAATCAGAGAAGAAAGGTTGGGATTCAAAGCCAAGATCCAAAATACAAAACACTGAAATAACCGTTGGAGCAAGGAATGGAGCCTTGTGCTGCATGAGAGTATTCTACATTAGGAGACAGAATTATGTGTCTTCTTTACAGCCCAGTGAATCCAAATTAGTTTCTGCAAAATAAAATAGCTTCAGCTGCAGGGAATGACACTGACCCATTGCATTTACTTGATTGTCTTCAGCGGTGGGAGAGTTCCTCCTCTAAGCAGAGAAGAAATGGAAGTTCTCCAACTTCCAGTGCTCAAATCACCTGAGCAGTTAGAGATACTGTGGACAGCCTCATTTGTTTCTTCTTTCTGTTGCTATTCTTCAAAGAAACAGTGACCTTCTCCATTATTAAGACATTGAGCATGGATCTTTGGGGTTTCAGTCTTGAACAGAAGATGTCTCACTCAGTAGTGTTGAAGATAATTAAGTCCTGGAAAGAAAAAATATTTAAAATGCGCTTGTTATGCATCTCTTCACTGTTTGGTGTTACATTGCTTCCAGTCAAAGCATTATTCACAGTGCTATTTTGCATGGATCCCAATTTAAATGACCTAACTTGCCTTAGATGACATATTAGAATACATCTCACATATTAGGTGCATAGTCTGGGACTGTGAATTCTGAAATGTAGATTTTGAAGTGAAAGCCTACACTGTTTGGGTATTGCAAATGACTTAGTAGCATCCATTTGACTGGTTTAGAAGAAAATGCGGCAACAGAAGAAATCAGTGGGCATGTGCTCCTGTGATACTAAGGCTTGATACTGACTGAAATCTCATTCATATTTGAGTTTGAAACATCATTTTATATCCTTGGTAAAAACTAAATTCCATTATGGAAGTATTTTCCCAGTTTCTGAGTAACATATTTGCTACTGATTTGTCTTTTTGTCATTCATTCTTTCTAACAGCTGGTTCCAAAATATTAGTGAAGGATCCCAGACCAGCTTTGGGAACACCAAGTCCCAAATTAAGTGGTAAGTATTTTGAAGTATATATAGTTTTAAACAATTTCTGTAGAAAAGACAAGAAGAATCAATTTAGTGAGACTACACTCAATGGCTTAGAATGAATAAAAGGTATTAGATTAGACATTACATTAACAGAACAAAACCATCATTAATTAGATTATTTCCCAATATTTAAGTCTGTCTAGACTATATGGTGTTATTTATGTCCGTATACAATTTCTAACTGTTATGTGATGAGAGTTTTATTGGTTTCACTGAAATCACTGTGTTCTATGTAAGATACTATGCAATTTACCGATTCAGAAACTATTTTACTCACCCAGAGATAATTTAAAGACGTTCTTTCAGGTTTTTTCACAGTCTTGCACTTCTTTTACATATTGCTAATTTAAATTGCTTTACCTAAACACTTCAGTATTAGCCTTCAACTTAACCTTCAAAAAAGGTAATTTTAGCCTAAAGAAGGTAGTTTCTCTAACTCTGGCTAAAGTCAACTCCAGTTTTAACTGATTTAGTCTGCTAAAGCAGACTATCTTTGGATGTCCTGACTAGATCCAAGAGAAAATTTTCTCTGTCCACTGAAGAGACTCTTTGAAGAGAACAGTCTCCTTAACTAAAATTAGCCTTTGACTATAACCCTATTAAATGTCTGCCAGTAATGGATAAAGATTCAAAAGTAATTTCTTAGCATAGGGGGTTTTGTGGGGTTTTATGGGGCTTGTTTTTGTTTTTGTTTTTGTTTTTTTTTAAACAGATTGTACACTACTTCAAAACTGTGTTTGTCAATTATGTACTGCATGGTAGTCGCATTATTAATTTTTTCATTCAGAGGCTTTTTGTATAATCCCAATTAATTGGAAATAAAGTACATAAAGATCAGTATTCCTGAAAGTAGGGAAATAAATTACAGGCAGATCACAAATCAACAGGATCAGACTGTTTGCACAATGCAGTTTCCTTACTTGCAGTTTTCAGGCCTAGTATCTAGGTGTTTTTGTTTTATGTGTTTACTTGTCAAAAAAAATATGCACATACACATATATATACACAAATAAAAAAAGCTAGGAAAGCTCTTTTACCCTCCATGGGGAAGACAATCTGTCTCTGTGATCTATAAAATAAATGATGAAGAAAGACTGTTGGGTATTCCAGTGTGCCCCAGTGTTGAATTTTGGGATATCCTGAGAGAGAAAGGAGCAAGCATTCACCTGTGATTATCTGACATGAGATGCCAATGCACACACAAACCCAGAGCTCAAATTCAGTGTGAGTGGCTCCAAATAATGTGAAAGTGCTGATTTTAAATAGTGGTTATTTGTTATAGGGCTACGTGTGATACATTTACTTAGGAAAGTGTAGTAAACCCATCCTAAGTCATCTTTAATTTAATTATTTAAATGTTATCTTATGTTAAGATTTTAAAGATTTGCACGTATCTTTTTTTACTGGATAGGTAACTTCTTTTTAACCATCCTGTTGCTGGAATAGCATTACTTAAATTGATCATTTTACAGTTGGATAATGATAAAGATTAAATGTAAAGATATAAATCTAGCATATTTATTCTTCCTGCAGTCTATGATCTCTACGATTTTATTTTAAATTAGGGGATTTTTTTTTTTTCCTGGTAAAGCTCATAATGTTTTTAAGCATTTGAAGACAAGACAAAGCTTCTTATGTAAAATTTTCATTAGAAAGAGTGACTAGGTATTAAGGAGATGCTTGTAATATTTTAGTATCATTTAAATATGCTTATAAAAATGTTGATATCTAAATCGATATTAATTTCTGCAAAATTTAATCCTAGCTGTATGTCCCTACCTGTCTGTGCTGGCATAGAAAAGGTTCTGCAGTGAGAGGAATCTGATCTTTTGGTTACAGCTGTTAAATTAGATTTTGTGAAGTTGGTTTAATTTTAGGACATATCCATATCTGAGGAAGGGAGCAAATGAAGGTACAGTTGTGATTGTGTTCTTCAGTGCAAATACATTTCTTTCATGAATGTTCATGCCAGGTTTCTGTGCTTTATATGTGAAGATCATGCTTAATAGACTTAAAAATAGGGATGATGAAGTACAGAAAATGCTAATATTTATGATAAATTTTGTTGAATGCTCGACTTCATAAGTACTAAACATTGCAAAATGAATTGAAACATGTTTGATATCTGTATAGTTCCTGATGATGTATTTGCCCAAAATTATATATGGAAAGGATCTTACAATTACAAAAGCAAGAAACAGCCCATGACTTTGACAGTCACCAGTTTCAATGCAACTTCAGGAAGAGTAAATGCGACACTTACAAACAGCAATATGGAATTGCTGCTATCAGGTATGGGATAAGAAAAAGTCATTTCCATTTAATTTTTTCTGCCTTGTATATATTGGTTCCCTGTAACTTTATGCATAACACTTAAACTTTTAACATCTTCTGGAAACTTTCTTAGCTTAACAAAGAAATTTTAATTCTAGTTCAGTTCCTTTCGAAAGGTAGGGATTTTTCCACCTTTTCCTTCTCTCCTCTTTTTTAGTTTCCCAGGTTTTTATTGTATTTGGAGTTAATAGTCAATGAGGAGTAAAAGGATTGTACTAATTCTCATGCTTCTTCCTTAAATATTATAATTAAACTTCAGTTACTGTTCTTGAGATTTTCTTAGTTATTAATTGTACAATTTCCCTGCAATAGCCTATTAATGACTGATTAGCAATATGATGAGATTGATATGTATTGACCTAGCAAGGCAGCAATACTTAATGAACATGGAGAGCAAGGAGTGATGACACCTGTTAGACTAGCTGATACAGTTGAAAAAAGTATAATCATACAATCATAGAATCGTTTAGGTTGGAAAAGATCTTTAAGATCATTGAATCCAACCACTAACCTAACAATATCAAGTCCACCACTAAACCATGTCCCTAAGTACCACATCTACAAATCTAAATAGCTCCAGGGATGGTGACTCCACCACTTTCCTGGGCAGCCTGTTCCAATGCTTGATAACACTTTTGGTGAAGAAATTTTTCCTAATATCCAATCTAAACCTCCCCTGGCACAACTCCAGGACATTTCATCTTTTCCTGTTGCTGGTTACTTGGGAGAAAAGACTGGCCCCCACATTGCTACAACCTCCTTTCAGGTAGTTGTAGAGAGCCATAAGGTCTTCCCTCAGCCTCCTTTTTTCCAGGCTAAACAACTCCAGTTCTCTCAGCCGCTCCTCATCGGACTCGTGCACTAGACCCTTCACCAGCTTTGTTGCCCTTCTTTGGACATGTCCAGCACTTCAATGTCTTTCTTGTAGTGAGGGGCCCAACACTGAACACAGGATTTGAGGTGTGGCCTCACCAGTGTCGAGTAGAGGGGGACAATCACTTCCCTGGTCCTGCTGGCCACACTATTTCTGATACAAGCGAGGATGGTATTGGCCTTCTTGGTCACCTGGGCACACTACCAGCTCGTATTCAGTGACTTGTCAACCAACACCCTGGCACTGAAGATGATCTGCTCCATAACCTTGCCTGGCACTGAGGTCAGGCTGACAGGCCTGTAGTTCCCTGGATCCTCCTTCTGGCCCTTCTTGTAGATGGGAGTCACATTTGCTAACTTCCAGTCAACTGGGACCTCCTCGGTTGGCCAGGATTGCTGATAAATGGTTGGAAGTGGCTTGGTGAACACTCCAGCCAGCTCCTTTAGTACCCTTGGGTGGATCCCATCTGGCCCCATAGACTTGTGTGTGTCCAAGTCAGGTAGAACATCACTAACCATTTCCCCTTGGATTATGGGGGCTTTGTTCTGCTCCCCATCCCTGTCTTCCAGCTCAGAGGGCTGGGTACCTGGAGAATTACCTCCCTTCATGCTGTGGTTTCAGAATAAGCCTTTGATTGCAATATTGGTTTATGATACTCCACAGTCCCTGCCATACAGAGCACTGTTGCCATGGTTATGTTGGCACAATATGCACAGTTCTCTGCACTCTGTACCATGAGCAGAAACTACAGATATGGATTGACAAGCAAGCAAACAAAAAGACTGTAAAAAATGTTTCGGTTTAAGGTTTTTGTTTGTTTTTCAAATTCTGGCAGTCCCTTGATGGAGACATCTCAGCCACACAGACAATGGGCCTGTCACACCACAGGAGTGGCAAGCCATAGCAAAGCAGCATGAATAAGCATAAAAGAAACATCTCAAATCAATATTATCACTCAAATCTTCGTTTCTTGAAACTTCACCCTTTGTCTACACCACTTTTTGCAAGGACTGAAGAAGCCTAAAAATCAGTTATGTATAGGCTGGACACGGCTGGTTTTAATCTTGTTCATCACTTAAGGACCCCTTTCTCTGAAGTAGTTTAACATCACACTTTATCCCAGAGATGTTAGCAAGGACAGAAGTGTCAGAACATTAACTGTTGGAAAAAAAAGAGGGGGAAAAGTTCAGTCCATATGTTTCTGAGAGGGGTGGTCTACAGGAAGAATGTAATGGGCCAAAGAATCTGTGTCTCTGTTGAGTTCTTAGTTTCTAATATCTAGCAGACTGGTGAATCTTTGTCACTAGGTTTATCTTTTGAAGGTATTTTGTAGGTGTCATTTGAAGAGTCACACAAGAGGCTGTAGATGGACTCAGTGTTTCATAAAATATTTTCTGACTGGTAACCATGTTTGTCTTGACTGTTTGTGTGAATTTATTCTGTCACGTTATGTCTGTTTAATCTCAGCCGTGCAATTTCTATGAAGGTATTAGGTGCAGCGGATGTAGTATTTAATATTTTTAGGATTAGTAAAAGTAAAAGTTGTGTTTTCTCACCCCAAAAACGTCCTCCTCTAAATAAAAAGGTTCCTTCAATTGGACACAAAAGTGATTACAAATGCCCATTTTCACTCTACATACAGGCATTGCACATGTCATCAGGTATTTAATATTATT
>NW_009630723.1:13283-21614 GCF_000690535.1 Cariama cristata | reverse complement strand
GGCGGCCGACGGGCAGCAGGGGGCGCTCCGCGACCGCTCACCGGTGCGTTCGTCTGTGCGGCGCCCGCCCGCCGAGGTGCACGTTGGGTTGGGGATGCTGCACCTGTCGTGTTCATCCTTTTAATGTCTATAATTAGGAATAAATGTGTGTGTGTGTGTGCGCCTACACGTGTGAGTGCCTACACCACAGCTGTATGTATGTGTAGCCACATGCAGGCACATAATTCTGCACACAGGTATCGCCACAGACACGTTATTCCACATCCTTCCCGACGGCGGAATTAAAAGTACAAAGCCCCTTGGTGCTGGCCAGCCCTGCTGGGCAGCCCCAAAGCAGAGGGGGAGGATTGGAGGACAAATAGTGTTTGTGTGAAAATAAAAAGAGAAGTACAAATTAAATATGCATAGCTAAAACCCAATCCCGGCTTGATACAGTAGGACTTAAAGACATAATTGAATTGATTTAAAAGACTGAGGCCCAAGACCTAGGAACACAGACTGTGTGCCATATTTGCACAGAGCCTATTTATTTTAGCTAGCAACATCAGCTAGAAATCAAGAACTGCTTTTAAAAATATGAAGCAGTTGTGATTGTTCAGGTCTGTGTGCTTTACCTGACTTGCTGTGATCTTTCTAAATTGCCTCTTTTATGTTTTGGGAAATGAAAATGCTTGCAATCATCATATGGTGTCACTTACACATCACTTAATTCCAGTCATTTATAAAATGATAGTAATTTACAATTAACAAAACATCAAGGCCTGGCTGTCTGTTTCTGCTCCATTGCCAGCGATATTGATCTGTGTGCTTCTGAGAGTGAGAGTTAAATAACTTTATTCCTGCACTGCTGGCTGATTGATAACAGAAGGCTACAACTAGCGTTTTTCGTTTCCACAATACAGTATTGTTCAGGAACATGATAATTTAGTGATACTGTGAGGTTAGAGCACTTACAGCTTATTGTCTCACGGGGCAATCATCTCAAGTTTGGCCTGGAATATTTGTGGGCTTTTGTTTCTTTAATAAAGGGATAAATTCATTTGAAATCTTAACATTTTCAGGGTAAGGAGCAAACCCTGCTCTTAGCTATGGGCAAGCAACCAGTGCCAGGCAGGCAAAGCTACTATTTCAGATTTACTCCAATATAAAGAAAAGCTTTGGCCTCATAAAGAAGCCTTTTAAAATGACATGTATTTTCTGTTTGTGCTGTGCAGCCATCACAGAGCTATTCATTGCATTGGTAATGCGACAGCTAAAGTAGCTGTTTTCATATATCATGGCTTAGCACTATCAGCAGATGCTGAGGGAGCAACCCAGAAACTCAAAGCACAGCCCAGAGCAGATAAAACACTTTTTGTTTTACCTTTAATCCGGAAAAAAAAAAAAAAGAAAAGAAAAGAAATTCTCATTCTGATACAGGAAGAAACTTTTGTGCAGTGGCGTACGTTCACATAAATATGTTTTGAGGCTAGCCGGCCAAGGAATCGGCATCTAACCTGTGCCAGGCTTTCTCCAAGCCCTGCGGGCATCAGGAAGGCATTGCCCTGGAGGTGTCTGTGTGATGCCTGCTCAGGCCCTTCTGGGCTGGAGAGGAAAAACGAGGGGTAGGAAGGAGAGAAGGAAAAGGCCAGTCGCACCAAACCTTTAGCCCTGCCACAGAGCTGGTGGAGTTGAGAAATCTGTGCAGCAGCCCTGAGAAATGCAAAATAACCAGCAAACATGACAGTTGTTTGTTTTCATGTTGATAAATTCCTCAAGCCAAGGCTGGAAACTTGTCAACTGCTGGACATGCCATCCAAGAGCAGCAAGCCAAGTGTTAACCCCGCGTTCCTTGGCATGGGGTTATAGTGAGCACTTTGCTCCTTCTCATCACTGAAAATACTGAGCGGCTGTCCGGAGGTGGTGATGGCTGTCACGCTCACCACTGCATCTAGCATTGCTCAGAGCTCCCTGCCCACCTGCTCAACAGCCCATCCAGAAACTTAATAAATGAACCTTTGGAGCTCCCAACCCTGGCCACCTGCCAAGGCTGGGGTTTGGCAGGCTTCAGATACAGCACAGCAGGAGTATTTTTATGTGGCCTCACCTTTGACTGTGCAGGCAAACACTCCCTGCTTGTGTTCATGTGAGTTCAGAGCATCTCCCTCGCCTCTGGAGCATCACAGCTGCCGCTAGACCTCTGTCCCCAGGAAGGACCCCTGGGAACAACAGTCCGCTATTTACATGTGGGAAATCATCATCAAGAAGTGTCTTATCTCCTGCATTTGCCTTTCCAGAGGAGCAAGAGATGTGGTATTAGCAGATCAGAGAGGGTTTGTGCCCAGAGAGGGGCATACCGTGTTGGCTTCTGGAGGCTGGCACTGTTGTTCATCCTAGTTTTGTCACATGTGATTCAAAAAATTAAGGATGGAGCCCAGAAGCATCTGAATGCTTTTTGCTTGTGAAAAAGTATAATAAAGCCTCGGCTGGCTGTGAAGGGCACAGAAATCCCCCTCTGTTAAACGCTTCCTTTCATTTCATTCCTTTCAAAAGAAGTTATGGAAGTCCCATCATTGGAAGTGTTCAAGGTCAGGTTGGACAGGTCTTTGAGCAATCTGATCTAGTGATAGATGTCCCTGCCCACAGCAGGGGAAGTTGGACTAGGTGATCTTTAAAAGTCCCTTCTGACCCAAACCATTCTCTAATTCTATGAAAACCATTTCACATGGACTCATTGCATTTTCACTGGCTTCAGTTTCCCTGGCACCATTGCCCCTTGGGGCACCATTGCCCCTTGGGGCACCATTCAAGACACTTTGTATGATAAGAAGGAGGACAGCACCCTAACAGATGATTCCCACCTCCACAGATAGAAAGGCTTCTCTGTCAGGGGCTGGAAGGTAACGTTAAACCTGACTGAGTGACTTCCCAGATTTCTTCCTGCTGTGAGACCAGTGTCAAGAAAATCTATTAGTCAACTTTGCTGAATGTATTTTAGTCCTGACAGTATCAGGAATAATCAAGGAAGCAATTCTGTTCCCACAACTATGTCACCCCTTTCCATGTCTGTTGGGACTGTCTGGGTGCTCAGTTTTGATATTTTTGTATGGAGGCTGTTGGTTTTCTAGGAACTACGTCTAAACAAGGTAATTAATTTCAGAGAGGTCATTGAAGATTCTGGTGATCAAGCAGTGGTGGCTCAAGTCCCCCGGTGCTGCCTTCTTCATCGGATTCCATTACTGTTTTCTGAAACGTACATCATGAATGGTATCTTTTCTCTTAAAAGTAACATTTTTGCTATAGGAAAAGGGCCCACAAGGTGGCTCAGGTGGAAAAGAAATGCAGAGGTTTTGATCTCTGGCTAGCCCATACAGGACTGAGACAGGAAAGTGCTGCTTTCAAATAGCTGGAAGAAAGACTGTCCCAAAAGGTCTGGGGTTGATTTGAATTCAGCTAATGATGAAGAGGTGCATAGCACCAAATCAGTGGCAATCAGTGCTGAGGGGACCTCATTTTGTACTCACTTGAGGGAGCAAGGGCTGAGACACAATAGTCTGGACACATGAAGAAATTTGTATCCTTATGATCCAGCCTGCCCTTCTGACTTGCCTACAGGTACCTTCTCCAAAAATTAAATGTACCCAAGTAAGGCTGAAAAGCAGACATCTTTCGGCACTTTCTTCTGAGTTAGTCAAGGACGTTTCTGTTGAGCCAACAGTTACATCTTGTGTTTGGCAAATCCTTCCCAAAGCCTGTGGAGTAATTTGTATTACAAGATATTTACAAATGGAGAAGCATAGAATCACAGCATAATTCGGGTTGGAAAGGACCTTAAAGATCACCTCGTTCCAACCCCCCTGCCATGTGCAGAGACACCTTCCACCAGACCAGGTTGCTCAAGGACCCGTCCAACCTGGCCTTGAACACTTCCAGGGATGGGGCATCCACAGATTCTCTGGGCAACCTGTTCCAGCTGTTCCAGTGCTTCACCATCCTCACAGTGAAGAATTTCTTCCTAATATCTAATCTAAATCAACCTTCTTCCAGTTTAAAGCCATTGCTCCTTGTCCAATCACTCCATGCCCTTGCAAAAAGTCCCTCTCCAGCTTTCCTGTAGGCCCCTTTAGGTACTGGCAGGCTGCTCTAAGGTCTCCCCAGAGCCTTCTCTTCTCCAGGCTGAACAAACCCAACTCTCTCAGCCTGTCCTCACAGGAAAGGTGCTCCAGTCTCCGGATCATCTTCATGGCCTCCCCTGGACTCACTCCAACAGGTCCCTGTCCTTCTTGTGCTGAGGACTCCAGAGCTGAAGGCAGTACTGCAGGGGGGGTCTCACCAGAGCAGAGTAGAGGGCCAGAATCTCCTCCCTCGACCTGCTGGTCACGCTGCTCTTGATGCTGCACAGGATGCGGTTGGCTTTCTGGGCTGCAAGCGCACATTGCCGGGTCATGTTGAGCTCCTCATCAACCAACACCCCCATAAGTGTGGCTACCAAACTACTCATGGCAATAATTCTTTATCCTGCAGTTTCTAACGTATCATTAGGCACAGGGTATTGTTTTTGCTCTCTGACTAGGAGATGGGACAATGAACAGTTGAATGATGAGTGGAGAACCATATGTAAGTCTGCAGATGTAAGTACTGGGTAATTCAGGACTTCTAGGCCATCATATATTTCTCCTTGAATCATCTGAATAGTCACACAAAACACAAGCAAAACAAACCTATCTGTAGCCCGCAACTAAATGCAAGTCAGTCTTACCAGATACATAGCAGTTTCTTCTTGTCATAGTCTGAACTATCATCTGAGCTAGTTTCTGTGCCAACGGTATTCTATTTCTAAATATCAAATTCAGAAAGTGTCAGTCATTTCTACATGAACTCCATTGCAGTTTTCAAGGAGTAACAAGTAACCAAAATAATACAAATTATATTAGAGACAGATGGCAGGGTTTGAATTGCCTGGCTGGGGCAGATTAGGAGTAGAGCGATTATCTGATGGTTTTGTTTTGTGCTTGCATAAAACAGTTGCCCAATAGATTGCTATCCTCTTTGCTAAAAAGTGTCGGTTGAAAGGTCACCAGATGGATGGTTTGGTAAAGTGAGACTAGTCCTTAACTAGCAAAGACTGATGCTTTTGTTCTCTGATCTATATGGTTCCAGCTACAATACACAAAGCCTTTCAGATGAAGCATCACGGAGCCTCATGTAACTTCCCTGAGACAACTGTAAATGGTCCAGGCAATAGCCTTTCTGTCTTAAACGCCTCGCTACATTTCTGAGCAGCCCTATTCAAAAGCACGCAGAGGAGAGCGCTGCCTGTCTTTTCATAGTTACCAGTGACAAATTTCTTCTGAAGTAGAATAGCAACTCTTGGTGACATGGAATAACAATTTCTCAAATCTGCTGAAAAGCAAGCGACAACACATAAAGTCTCAAAGTTTAGAGAGTAATTTCCAGTGCTGTGTTTTGGAAATAGAAGCCTTTAGGATATCAGTTTTGCGAAAAGGAAACAAGCATCTATGCCTGTTGTGCTCATCCTATTCAGCACTTAACACTGAAAAAGCCAACAGCAGAACCAGCCAATTTTTTCAGATCCAAAGTGCAGATGATGGGAAGGATGCCTCACTGGGATGCCTCATTGCCACAGATATGTTCTCACACACCCATTCCCATGGTGAGAATGGTCTCGTAGTCAAATGCCTTCATCAGCTTCTCTCAAAATACAGAGGTGAGTCAATGAAAGCTAGCACCCCAGACTGGGATTCCCCCTGCTAACAAACAGACTTGCTCAGTGCTTTTAGAGATGCCTCCTTCAAAATCTCCTGAAGCACTGGCCTTCAGCTCTTGTGTGTGTACCAAGACATTTCTTATCAGTGCATCAGGGAAGAGTAGTAAAAGATACAGGGCTTTGATCACAAAATATTCTCACAGGTACACCAAGATCTGAGAATCCAGCGTATTTTGACCCTGGTAAGTCTTTAGTATCCCACTTTGATGAGTCTTCCCCTACTCTTTAAACACTGAGGACGTTGTTGAGGGGGTTCATCAGGCCTTTAATCTGGCAGGAAGCCTGATTAAAGTCTTCCAAGCCTTCACCACCAAGCGTGGTGGTGGCTGATGGCCATGAATCACTTCTGCTGGCCCCAGGACTGCTGCTGTGAGCCCCTCGGTCCTGCTCCTGCCCCTGCTCCCACGGGGCTCCCCCGGCAGCCCAGGAGTGCCTCAGACTGTTGCTTCCCATAAAGTTATCCTTCTCCCCAACAGAAAAAAACTATTCTGCTTCATGTTACCACCCATTACTTTGCATTACTGATTTGCTTTAGGGGGTCATTACTACCTCAATTTTATAACCATGCTGGTTAGCAAAGCTGGATGCAAAAACTGGTCACTTAAAAGTGTGGTGTTTTAGGAATTGCTTCAAACCAAAGTCCTATGCCAAATGCATTTAGATAAGATTAACTAATTTTGCCTAATATTTTCAAGGCAGTATTTCCATAAGAGCAAGAGTACAAGATACTGAGGATGCCGAGACCTGATAATGACCAAAATAAGGGTAATGTAGAAACTACCTTTTCCACAGAAGAAAGAAATTAATCAAATAGGACTTATCTCAAAAAACAAGCTCCTATCAGATACATGCAAAAGCAAGGCCCTCCGTATGAAGACAGTAACTGTCCTTGGTAGCCATGGAGTTTACATGAATTGAATTTTGGAGAAAAAAAGACTTTATGGAATATGCGTACTTTTTAATTAAAATGGTCCAGATTAGCTCCAGACACCTGTGACCTCTAGTGGGAGCTTTCATCTCTATGAACACCAACAACCTAGCAGGAGGAAACCCTCTCCCTAAATAACTTTCCTCTGCCATAGCACTAACTCTTTATGATTACGTATCTTACCCAAGCCCGGTCCCGAGCCCTGCCAGGTCCCCGATGCTCCTGACCCCATGGGACAGGTAATGTCACCCACCATGCTGGGCCACACCAATGCGTGATATCATTACGGTTGCTCATCTCTCCCTCTGAAGAAATGGGGGGCAGTGACACTCTACCAAAGCCATGTGAAACTGAATTTCTACAGCTGATCTCAAAAAAACAGCAGCAGATTGAAAGCCTGGTGGGGAAGGAGCACCAGGGAGCTTTCCTCCAAATGAAGACAGTGGTGTGAGTTGGAGGCAGGGTCTTCACCACTATTTTTTGCATTGGAGTCATGGAAAGAAACCGGTCTCATCCCTCCATGGGAGAAAGGTCCCCATCACGGAAAGGAAGCCAGTGACATCGCCAAGGAAACCAATAGCAGCTACAGTGATAACTCTCTAGAGCTGAACTTGGCTGCACGCACAAACTTTACATGCCTCATTTATGGGGTGGCCAAAGGGTGTTGCGTATCAGGAGATGGACATACACAGCCATAACACCATCGGATGCTGCCCCAGCCTCTGGTGACCTGTAGCCCAGGGTATCCATGTCCCCAGCTTGTGGCCAAGCACCCAAACTGGTCTGCCAGCAGCTGGAGATCACTGGTCCCTGGGGAGGTTTTCAGACCTGTTAGTGTCTAAAAATACCAAATGTTATACCAAAAAGCAGACATAGAAAGAAAACTATATTTGATGTAACATGCTTAATTACATACATTCATTAGTTGCAAATCTTGTGGTAGCTGAGGATCTAGCCCTCTGCATGTAGAAGGGGCAGGTTCAGTCTTAGAATATTACAAAGCTTCCAGGCCTTGAAGAATATTAAAATCTTAAATACAAAGTGTCATAGGTAGTACAGACACCATTAAGTGTTTTGAGCTAAGAAATTGTAAGGAAAAGAAAGAAGTATAGTTAGTTGATGTTTCTTCTGGGAAATTCTTCCTTTTTGTTAAATATCACCATTTATTAATCATATCTAAGCAATTCCTAGCTTAATGGTACGTTCAAAGGAGATCATTTGAAATTTAGTTTGGAACTCATTCTCTTATACCATAGAAAAGTCTTCAGGCTTTGAAGGGCTGATCTTTAGATTAAACACTTTCCTCTCTGGAGGAAAACCAATAACCTATATATGCATGAATGCAGTTAAAATACTGACACTGCAAAAGGATTTCTCAGATTTTTTTTCCATATTTCTAGAGTTTCCTTGGAAAATATACTGTCTGACCTCCTGAGGGAGCAAAGCATCTTCTCCACAAATTAGGTTGGAGAGCTTGGAAGGAAAGCAGCCATTTGCTTCGGCATTGTGCTCTGTGGGTTACTAATTTGAGTTTCTGTAAAATGGAACCAGCTTCAAGTGCCTCAAACAATTCCTATCAAGTGCTGACATTTCCAGATAAGGAGAACATTAGCTCCTACATTGTCTTCCTCTGCAG
>NW_009630723.1:245-13252 GCF_000690535.1 Cariama cristata | reverse complement strand
GATGGTTCTTAGCCCTCTGCTTTACAATATCACTGCCTATTTACTCTAGCTTTTGTTTTCAGTGTGAAGTGGCTAGAATCACTGGGAGGATTTCTACACCATAGGGAAGAACATGCTTTTTTCTGAGACAGAAGCAGCTTGGTAGAAGAAATGAAAAAGTGTAAATTTTATAGGTCTCCAGGTGAGGAATAGCAAGTGTTACGAGGGTAATTTAATGGGTCAAAGTCCCGTCAGGTATTTGAAACTCTCAAGAGGCTAGGCTATTGAAAGAAGGAAATTAATTCAAAAATCTCTTTCTTGCCAGTCAGGTTATTGATAGCAGGAGTGGGTTTTGCTAAGGGCCGCGTGGGAGGGAGAAGTCTGGTGGTGTTCGCAGCTATGTGAAGTGGGCATGGCTGAGTGGTTGGCATCCAGTACCCTCCTTTCATGCTGGATCCTGATGAATATCATGGCCTTTGAAGTTTCTTATGTACTGAAGATCAGGTCTGGTCCTTGCCCCAGTGATGCTCCAGCCCAGCTGAACCAGGGCACTGTTCCTGCCTGGTCCATATGCCCCAGCTCTCAGCCTGTGGGAGAAGTGGGGATGTACAGAAATGGTGCCAAAACCGCAAGTTTCACATTTTTCACTATGATTTGCTGAAGGAGCTCAACCAGCTTCTGCAAGCGTTGGTGGAGGGAGTCAGCATGAGGGCTGACAAAGGCCACCCCAGCCCCACATCGTTCTTCCCCAAGAGGCTCTGCTGGGACGGTTCAGAGAGAGGAAAACACCCGGAGTCCCACAGTGCTTTGCCGTCGGTCATAAAGTCACGCCCGCAATTAAGTTTCCTCGCTGCGATAAAAAAAGCAGTCCCAAAGCACCCTACCAAGTGCCTTCTCTCAATTAATGTGAGGGGAAGTGACATTTCACCACTTGTGTAACGAGCTTAATAACACCTAACGTTCACTTAATACTGTTATTGGTGGCTGACCACAAAATAAAGCCAGGTTGATAGGAATTAGTGGCTTTAACGCCAAAGATAACTGGGTTGGAAGATGGTCACTTTATTTTTCACTGAGTTTGTTATTATTGCTCTTATCTGTTCTGCTAGTGTTATTTCCATAGCAGCATTAGGAAGCCTTCGTTACTTACCATGATACAAGTACACGCCAAAAAAGTGACCATTGCCACAGGCAGTGTGTGATCTGCCAGGGAACACACAGTACTGGCCTGCTGGTATCACTGCTGCAGGATCACAGTACTGTTTATGAGTCTTCTAGATTTTTTTTTTAAAGATGATGATGATGATGATTACTTGCCAGCAGGGACTGGATTTTTCTCTGTTCAACATATATCCAGCAATGAAAGAACTAAAAAATGAATGACACAAGAAGTTATAGAGCTGATTAAGAGAATTAACTGTATTGACCATCCAGTCCTAGGAACTGTCTTATGAGCTTTGAGCTTCAGCTGACCTCCATTTCTCAAACAGTGTATTCTGTTCATCAGTCTTTGTTATCTTTTTAAGGTGAAAAAATAAACAAACCCTCCCCAAAGTAGGATCATGTTATTACATATATCTGGAGGTCTTGAGGATGAGCACATTTATCTTATGTTCTGGTTCAATTTTGAAAATACATTGGCCACTGTTTGCCGTTGTTCCTCCCCTGTTCCCCTTAGGATGCCCATCAGCTCTGAATGGGATGCTGTGCATCGGCAGCACTGGGGCAGAATTAATTTTCAAAAGTGTGCAGTGTTTGGACACGTGAGCAAGGGCCTTGATACGGTAACATCGTTCACTCACGATGTATTTTTTTTTTTTCTGGTTTGAGCTGCCCTGGAAGCAAAAGGGATTTGAAAGCTGATTTGCTTCTGCACTGGGATCAGTTTCGTCGACTGTTTGACTGGCGTTGCAACAAATGCTGGTTTTCCAGGGTGGGCCTTAACACCTCATACAGAACCAACTGTCAAGCTGCCGCAGCATCACTTCTTGCCCAGTATTGCTGCGTGACCTTCACTAATGAGCAGAAGCAGCCGGATTCCTCCCAGCACCGAGAAAGGAAATTTTTCTCTACATCTGATGTCTTTCACTTCTCCTGCTCTTAGTTATAAATATTCTAGTGCATGAGCTCAGATGAATAGTGCTTACACTACAAATGACTAAAGCTGAGGAGCTCTGTATTTAAAGGTGAAGAATCATTTATTTTGGAATAGAAAGTGGATTTTTTTCTTTTTTGTTTAGCAGCTTTCAAACATGAACAAAGCCTTCTTTGAAAGAATTGAAATGATTGGGTTGTGGTTTTATTTTTAAACCTAGAAACTCAGGTACAGATTTCTACCCAGCTTAGGTTTTAAGACAACATTAAATACTTTAAAAAAAGGAGGCAAGGACCCCTGTAGCTATGAACATGAACATATATCATGTCAGCCAAACCTTTCTAATTGATCATTCTGTTTTCAAATGACCTCATCTATGCTTGTTTTTTCCTGTCTTCTGTGCAACTCCACCATTAAAGACACTTCTGTGATTGCAGAGTTCAAATCCACACAGGGAATCTGAGATTTTATTGTTCCTTTTTTGTGAGGCTGTGGTTAGTAATGACTTAAGTAATGCTTCATAATCCACTTGTAGTGTAGTATCTCCTAGAAGATGACAGATAAGTTTGAGTCTTCTCTTTACAAAATAACTCATCAATACATCATTTCTTGGCAGAGCTGTAATGATTTCAACCCAAGAATAAGGAATTGAATAAACATAGGGAGGATTGCTTTTGAGTAACTGAAGACTTGCAATACACTGCAGACACCCTTTTGTTCTGAAAGTGCTGAAAAGAAAAGCAAAGCTGGATTTTGGTTTTGTTCTCCCATAAAATAATTTCGAGAAGCAATGCTAGGAAAATTATAAGAGATTTCAATGATAAACACCTCTGGCATGTTGAGGGATCTATTTATTAGGGACAGTATGACATAAAAACCAACAAACTGATAGGATTATCAGTGTAGATCTTGCCCATGGCCGTGCTCAGGATTGTCTTGTTACCACAACTATTTAACAGTGAGCCTTTCCTACCCGCCTTTTAAATTTGCCCCTGCCATACTGCTGCAGGCCAAAACCAGCCACTTTGCATTTGGCTGCTACCTGTTATCATTCCTTTCTTTTCCATCTAGTAAGTGCCTTAACTCTGGTGGTGCCTGTTCTTTTTTTTTTTTTTCTCTCTGGTGTTCACATTAAAATGGGTCATGTTTAAAACTTCTGCATTGTTGAATGGGGACAATGACTGTTGAAAAGCAAAAACCTTAACAACTTTAAATAGGCTACATTGTAATAGCTGCATCTTTGCTTGTGATATTTTAACGGATGCATATCACTAGTTTTGCAGTTCCTCGTGCAAATTCGAATGCCTTCAAAGGTGCCTTTTTCCTACGTATAGACATTGCCCAGTCACCAGCTCCAAAAACTGACAGCTAGATCCTGTAGGCACATTGCATATTGGTGCTCCAGCACAGCAAGAGAAGCAGTACCTTTAAAAGGGAGACCCACTGCAGCAATAGGTCTGGCACTCCAGTAAAGAGCAGAAATAAAAACATCAAACAAGTTCTACCAGGAGAAGGCTAGATCATGTTAATTATGTTTAAGATTATGCATGACTGTCAATACACAATGGACTGTCCATGTCATCACCAGAAGGCTTGGACACAGATCAAGATTGTGTTTTCAGCTTGTGCAATAAGTTATTTGTTCATTTTTAGTCAATATAAACCGTCTCCAGTCCTCCTTAGGTCTGTCAGTCCCTAAATGACTTTCTTCACTCTTCGAGTATTCCTCCATAATACTAATGGGGATCATCACTGTAATGGCTTTGAAAGAAGTCCCAACAGGTCCAAAGACTCCTCCATTTGAAGTGCCGTAGGCAAGCAATGCACTACCAATGCATCACCAGCAGCTTTATTTGTCTCCTGAAGGACCTGCTCCAGAGCTACAGCCTAGCTCACTGCCCACACCATGTCCCCTCAAAAAAAAGGTAGGTTTTGTTGTCTGAAGAAGAGGTAAGCATGTAATTTAGGTCCAGATTTTGCTGCACAGCACTTGTGTTAAATGCTCCAGAGAGTACATTTGCAACACTAAATCCCTCTGTTATATTCAACCTGCATATCATGTATTTGTCAATTTAAGTAGTAGCATTTTCCAGTTCATTTGGGTGAGCACGAAGAATGAGTTACATCGAGCTTCAGATAATGTTGGTTCATGAACAGGCATGAAACCTCTCACACCTATGGATTAAAGCCAAAGCTGCTTTTCTGTTTGAATATGTCAACACTTTGTTCCTGTTACCACCTAAACCACTGGGCTCCAATTTTGACAGCTTTGTCACAAAGAACTGCCCAGCATCCCTGGCTGGGATGCATTTTGTGCTTTCCACCGTCATGTGCCATAACTGCGTCTTTGTTAACAAATGCCTTCAGCTCCTCACACTCTTTATTAAGACCTGGATCCCAGGAATACTTGGCATCTTCACAGTCTTGCTTGGCAATTGATGATTCAAACAGCCACGTCAGACAAACTTCCTTACATACTCCTCTGTTCTCAGAGGCTTTGCATGACCTCCCTGTGTGCCAGATCCCCAACCATCTCACCTCCTCCCTGCCTCCACACCACTGCAGCTTCTCATCCACTGGTTTTGGTTGAACAAAACCCAAACACCCTTTACTTTATCCCTAGCAGTTATTTCCAAAGCTGCTCAGAGCCTCTACTTACCTCCTGTTGTCCCTCAGCTCTGTCATTTAGGATATTCATGCAACAATGGTATAGCCCTTACCCTGAGAAAAGCTACTAGATTGGGTGGAACAGACACACAAATACTCTCTCCAAAACCAGTTATGTTGGATGTGTCACAGCCTAACTGCATCGCCCAAACTGATACTTCAAGCACTGGAAAATGTTTAGCTGCATGCCTTTCTCCACAGTACATCCTTTATGTGTTTGTTCCTACTTATTTAACTTCTTCTCCCTATTTGATGAAAATGTTTGCATAATTTTAAAAAAAAATAAGACCTCACTGACTAGATGGCAAATCCATTCTTTCAGGTTTCCCCACTTCTGCAGTGGTTCACAGTACTAAACTTACTTATCTCCCAACTATTTTACTTTTTCTAAATCATGAAAAGTTTCCCTATGCTTGTGAAAACATCCCCATTAAGTCTTCCTCAGGTTTTTTTTTGATCCCTTTTCCTCAAGAGAACACACCGCCCTGGACTAGATGGATCTTTTGCTGCAAGTGCTCACAAGCAACTTCCCAGGCTGGCAGCGCTGCCATCCTCTGCCCAGTGCTACACACAGGTATCCCTCCTCCCTTGCGTGCAACCACTCCTTTGTGACATGCCGTGTAATCAAATCTTACTTTAAAAAGCTTACACATTACTGTCTGCAGTGAATTAGTTTTTGACAAAGCAAAAATCTATGTTCAGAATATTCCTTTTGTATACCACGCACTTGAAAAAACTTCATAAACATCAAAATCTAAAGCCATACTTTTTATATACATATATAAATGTGTCCTTATGTGCACATATTCAGATAATCATGTATAATTTAACTTTTTCCCTCCCCAAAAACCCAGTTTTTGAAGCAGAATAAATAGCATTGATTCGCCAAAGTATGATCCAACAACAACTTCTCTCACAAATGCTTTTTATTCTTAGTGTGGGGAAATAATTTCAATCTGGAGACTATAAAATCCATTTGTAGTCCAAAGTATTTGATTAGGTTTCTTTTCACATTCAGTAACTTTGAATGTGACTAAGTGACAAAATCTTGTTTAAAGCTTTACACAGCTAGCAATACCTCTGCCACTTATTGTCCTGTACACTGAAACAGCGACTGTTACCAGTACATTTGCCTTCACACATCAGAAGTGAGATTAATGTGGTTATATAAAAACTTACCATTTTAACATTACCCTAAAAATAAGCTGCTGATTTAACATGGTTTAAGCACAAAAATTTCAAAGCATTGAGACCAAAATCAATATGGGCCTGCAATATAAGCTTTTCATGCTTTCACTAGCCTTCATGCTGCTGACTGTATACGGTAAGTGGTCCATTCAATGCTGCAGAGAGTATCTCAGTGATAAATATTATAAGCCTAGGCTCCGAGCCACACTGCCCATACCCTTGCTTCATTTACATGCAACCGCTAAGGCTTGCCTTTATATTTTCCCATTTGTTTGCTTGATCCCAATTATAACTAAATTTAACACCAAAATTTAAACAACATGGTTCAGACAAGCGAACCATATTGAACAATGTAATCCAGAACAGGATGCTTAATGTCAAGCCAAGAACACACAATTTGAGTAATGAAATCTTTTAAAGACAGGATTCAATTTTCATTGTATTTTTATTCTTGCTGCTTAATCAAACCCACATGGAAAGCATTGTGCTTAATGAAACTACAAAATTAATATTTCAGACCAGCCTGTACATAAACCCACAACCAAGCATAAGTTGAACATGTTATTTTAAAATATTTTTGAGAAAGCCTTTTATGAGAGAAGTACCTTCCTGCAGGCTTGAGCCTGCTTTCTCTTCTCTTCCCGGAGCAATCCAGTGAGGGCAGCTCTCCTTGACCACTGAGCTTTGTCTCCATGTACCCTTCTCTGCTTTTCAGCTCTGTCTTGGATTTGGCTGGTTGAGAACACATTAGGTTGGAAATCAAAGTTGTCATCATCCATTTATTTCCTCAAACAGTCACTTACGATGCTGTTGTCCGAAACTTTTACCTTGGAGGACTTGTGAGCCTTCCCTCCCTCTCTAGGACTTTATTGGTATTAATTACTTAACTGTGCAAGGGTTAAGCACAGCTCCGCCTTCCTGGCAGTGCTCTGGTAGCATCTCCTGTTCCTCTCTAAAGGAGATAGTTAATTACAGTCTGTTTGCCCACAAACATTTGATTACTGTGAATCTTCATTGGCTTAGCTTAGTTAAACATATTTGAACTAATAGATTTATATGGTGTGATAAAAGCCGTAAGAACGCAGAACTTGAAGTCCACTTTTATTTCAAATTAATGCACAGCATATATTAAAAGGCCATGTTATGTAACTCCAGTATTTTACGCACGTTCTGTTTCAGGTACTTACTGAAGTATCTCAAGAGGCACGGGCTCCTTTCACGCAGTGTAATTATACATAAGGCTCCCAAATTAGTTTGGTCAATGTACAGTCTGGCAGTTTAAGTTTAACATCTTGGAAAGTGCTTACCAAATTGTGATCACATGGACATCAAAGTTCACAGCAGAACCTAAATCTCACTCCTTTGGCAACTTGCATGGCCTTTTCCACCCACCACCCTCTGCCTTTTCCTCTCCCCCTGCTTCTCTCCCCAGCTGTATCTACACCTTGTTCTTTCTCCCGGTCCCTCAAGCTGTATCTGCAGGAGAGCACAGCACATTACTCAGCAGCAGCAAAGCAAATACTCTCCAGCATATTTACTCTTCAAGGCAAGAACTACAAGAGTTTACCTTTAACAAGCAGTGTGAAATCCACCTTTTCCCCAAGGCTTGCTCTACACCATCAGCTTCTTGCCTTAATGGCAATGTGGGGGATATAGCGATGCGACTCCCTGAAGTCTAAACACGAGCGACCTTGAAAAGGAATGAGCGCAGCCAAGCAGATATTTCTTATCATTATTTGAAGCCTTCATGCCTACCTGACACTACTTGGCAAGGGGAAAACACCAACAGCTCCTTTCACCTTCAACTGCAGCAAATCCTCACCTCATCAACACTTCTGCCCTGGCAAGGTCCTTCCCTCCTACAGGGAAGTGTGATTTGCCGTGCCCTTCCCTACCTCAGCACAGCTAATTTCCCCCGGTGAAGGGGCAGAAGGCCAAGGAACAAGTCTCACCGGCACTGGTGACGTCTGTTTAAGAGCTGCAATCACGCTAGGAATATTTTGTCAGTCTATTAACACCACTGCACTGGGAAAGCCTTACACAAAAGAAATCTCTGATCTTCAGTTGCTTCCTCTCTCTCGGGCCCACCCACAACTGAAGAGCAAAACCCACTACTTGTAAGAGATTGAAAGTCACCCAGGAAAGTGAGAATTCCTCTGCATTAAACACATTTAATACTATACTTTACTACTTACGAAGGTTAAAGCAAGAATGCACTTCTGATGGGATTCAACTTTTTTTTTTAAACACTCAAGCCTCAACTCAAGCTAATTAACACACTTGAGTCAAAGGTGATCACTATGTTCTTTACATTTATTCAGATTAATATTGATCTTCTGTAACCCTGCTTCCCCTCTGCTTTATAAATGAAAGGATTATTCATGTGACAATAAGCAGCCATGGAAGAAACTGCGGGATGGGGAGAAAACAGCAGGAAAGGTAAAATAGTTTTCTGGGTATAAAGTTAGGAAAAGAATCACAGAATGATTGAGGTTGGAACGGTTCTCCAGAGGTCATCTGGTCCAACCTCATGCTCAAGAAGGGCCACCTACAGCCATCTGCCCAGGACCATGTCCAGGTGGCTTTTGAGTATCTTTAAGGATGCAGACTCCACAACCTCCCTGGGCAACCTGTGCCAGTGCTCGGTCACCCTCACAGAGGAAAAGTGTTTCCTGATGTTTAGACAGAGCCTCCTATGTTTCAGTTTGGGAAAGAAGAAACCAAAGGATGAGAGCTGATTGCTGTATCTATGTACATTTCCCCAAAATCAGACCACCCTTTCTCTACCTCTTCCAAGGAAGCAGCACCTGAAGAAACTGTTGCAGTCAGTCACAGTTTCAGGACACGCTAATGGGAGCTGAGAATTGGTACAGCAAAAGTGATAGCACTCGCTGCGACTGACCTTATTGCCTACATATGAATTTAAACACCTCCAAGTCACCTAGCTGCCGAAGTGCAGAACATTAAACACCTTCTGCTTGCCTAAATGGGACTACTCACACAACTTAAATATGCTGTTGCCATTAGTTTGAGTCTCTTGCACTGTTAATGATGTTCCCACAACTAGTGCTCCTACAAGTCACTACAAAATACATTAAGGATTTCACTGTGCAAGCAGGTCAACATTCAGTATTGAGACTTACTTGTATTAAAAGCAGAGGTGCATCATTTTACTACAGCTGAGGAACGTTCACAAGAGCCCTGCAAGAGACCAAGTGTTGGTGCAAGAATGTAGGGACTTTTCATGCTCATTTCAGAAAGTTTTATATATCTAAAATTCAGCAATTACTTTCGTGTTGGCTATATGAAGCCAAGTTTCAGCTCCCTCATTCTGCATTACGACAAGGTTTCAGGACAACACCCCTAATATCTTAAGTATAGGCTCAACTGTACCAAGCTACTTTCAATAGCATTAGCACCAGTATTCCAAAAAATAAAACCTGGTCATAGCAAAGATTATTTCCAAAGTACAGTAAGCACAACAGGCACGTGATTGAACTCCTAGCCGGTTACATAAAGCAAGAAAATAGCCTTATTTGAACAGCATTTGCTAAGTTTTTGTAACTTCCACTTCCCTTCAAAAATAAAATACAAAATAAAGTTGGGATTGCTTAGCAGTTCCAGTTTCCACTCATAAGAATCCACTTACTTTTAGCTCAATGTCCTGTTTCTACCAGGACCAGGTTTGCCTCCTCCGTCTCCAACTAGGAGGCAAATCCCTCACCGCACAGTGCCATTAACTCACCTCAACCACTGCAACTCTACGCCCCATTCCGCAGCTGAGAGGCACACGTGGCCTTGTGTTGGTAACTTAGGTATCCTGTAAAATATTTCTATCTTGCTGTCTCAAGATTTAGAGAAAAAGACCATCACTACCACCAAAAGCCCAACAAGTAACACTCCAGAAGCTGCTGCTCCGGGTGGGCTTTCAGAGCACTTAACTGCGTGGATCCAGAGAAGTTTCTTGAACATAGCTGCCCAGGCAGCGGATAAATATAAATATCCCAGGGTTTTTCGGAGTCAGCTCATGACTTCCAATACTTTATTTGTATTTCATTGGCCTCTATGGTCTATTTATAAATTGTTTATCATACAGTTGCTAGAAGTCAGCAAGTTCTACTTCTGTTTCTAGTAAAACAGTACAAGTTAGTTCCATGAAAACACACGTGAAAGGCTTGTCCTTTTCACCTCTTTTAACAGCATTTTTAGATTACAGGTACAAGAGTTAGGTTTTTGCTTAAAACGTCACCAGCTCAAAATCAGATCTCTGGAAGCTAAACTAAGCACATTCCTCAACTCTATCAGGTCCACTGGCATCCAGAGACTAACCAGCTACAGGTTGTGCAGCTTGGCTTTACTCTGCATTCCCTGTGCTCTTAATTATTCTCCCATCACAAAGCAAACTAAAGTGGTTGCTATTTAACTTGCCTCATCATCACTCCCAGCAGTGTAAGACATACCTAAATCTTGGGATTTAAGGAGATTCTGACCTGGAAAAGACAAAGATGCATGACATAACAGCTTTTATACTTCCAAAATGTCTCTTTCTAAACTCTGAATTCAAACTCCAGCACCTATGTACAGAGCTTAAGCGTGTACATACAGCTGGATCAATACACGCAGGGAGTATGGGCCACGCTCAGATCCATTCAGCCTCAACCTTCAGAGTACTTGACAGCAAACTCCCTTCCTGTTCTCCAGCTTGCAGAACAATAAATATCATTTCCTTTGCCTCTGCCCCTTCATATAATAGATTTGTACTATTTTGGAAATTCATGTAATTTACTCAGCATGCTCATTTGCCACTCTTCCAATGAGGAAAAGGCCATAATTGGAACAGGCACTCCAAAGTGTCAAAAAGTACCAAAAAAAATAAAGTGGCAGTTTAGTGTATGTCTCCAGTGATGTACTGCCTAACAGGGAAGCAGAAGATGCCAAGAAGTCATTGGAAAATAAGTTGTACCAATGCAGTTATACAGTTTGGCATTCAGACTTTATGTTAAATAGCATCACCAGTTCTTTTTCTGTTTCCATTTCCTGCATCATCTTAATCAAACACTACTCTTAAAAGGTTAGTCAAAACTCTTCATCTCCCATTCAAGGCCCCAAGCATCGCTACACAATTCCAGCTTGCTTCAAAAGTCTTACACTGCAACGAAGCGAGCAAGTTCAAATGCCAGGGGACTATCAGATCACATACATTTCAGTGCAAGAATAAAGCACAAAATCGGAAGCATTGAGCTCTTTTCTAAGTCCCACCTGAAGGCCACATGATTTCCTGTGTCAAAGCAGAAGTGTCACCAAAAGGTCACTGTTCAAGTATTACTTGTAGGACAGGACGTACACTGTGCTGCACACATGCAGCAAGGACAAGTGAGGACTACCAGGAGGCCAAGCCTTACTCACCCTGCCTCCACAGCTGGTCAGCTTGACCACCGGTGAACTAAAGCAGGCAGAAAATTGGCTCCAGCTGAAACATGTTCAGAGAAAGCCAAAGAACTCTTCTCTCCAACTGCAGCTGGACTCAAGTTTCCTATCTGCCATCCCATCCAGTCCAGCGCAAGAGATTTCAGGATCCTACACCCCTATTCTGGGCTGAATTTATACCGAAATAAGCTAAGATCCAAATGTATTATGCTTACCCTGAAAGAATAAGCGTATGCTCCAGTCTGTGGGTTTCCAGAACTGTAAGAATCTATATAGAGTTTTAACCACCAAATCTGAGTATCTAAGAAGCCTTTGTAAGATCTACTGCCCACCCCCCCACACCCCGCAAAAGGCTATTTAGTACAAAAATTGGAAACTGTAATTTGCATTACATATCCTGCTAGGCAGGAACCACCCCTAAATTAAATACAGTGGGACTTTAGCCCTGACAGTATAAGGTGTTTCCCTATAACTGCACTGATTAAACAGTTGCAGACATCAGACTTCCAAGTCCTTTTTAGCAGATGTCACACTGCACAACATAAAGCAGCAGGCAATTGGCCAAAAATGGTTAGCAAAAAGGATTCCTTAAACCTCCAGCATCCAAATATAGCCCTAGCTGGTCACATGGGCTGCCATACAGTAAGTGCTCTACGCTTTACCTACCCTTTGATTAACCAGTCTGAGCTAAAAAGCATGTACTTAGAATAGCATTTCAGTTTCCAGCCCAATTCCATGAACTGTATAATCTTGCCGTATCTTTTACACTCAGATTGGCAGAAAGAAAAAGTTGATTTAGGTTTCCTGTGAGCCCAAAGGGGATCATTAGCTGCAAAAAGCTAAGAGAGTATGAGACCTCTAACATATATGTATATACAAACACACATATATTTATGTGTATACATACAAAAGCAGCATATCTGCCATACAATGCAGCCACTGTGAAATACTTACTAACAAACTCTACAGCACATACTGATTTTTAACTTTAAATAAATACCCATATACCTTACTCCACCTGACCTCGAGTGATTCCTGTTTATCATATTACTCTCATTATGATGAAAGCTGATCAGCTGATTATGTCCACCTCACAAGAACTCCACAACTTAGTTTACACTTCAATAAACTGCAAAATTTCTGAAGAGAGTCAGGCTGGCTATTGTACTGTTGCCAGATTCCAACTTAAACTGAAAAAAGAAGTTGAGTTTGGCCCTTCCTTTCTCAGCCCCTAATGTCATTGTCCATGTCGAGTACGGTGCAGGTGTCAAATAAGGTTACATTATAAAACCTTGCAACTGCACTAATAAATACAAGTGTCACTCATCCTTCCAAAGCCTCCCCCCAGCTTCAGTGAGGATGAAGCCTTGCAGTATGCATCTACAACAAACCTTGTGATTTTTGAAGGTGCAGAGGCTTGATTTTAAGTCGTAGCTATTACTCAAGAGAAGCTGGGGGTTCAGGGTTCCTAAAGAGGAAAAGAGCTCAGTGTCACAAGGCAAGGCCTAAACATTGAATTAGCACACTTACTGCATTGCGTTACAACAGGGCTCTATAGCACAGTCTTTTACCCAACGCCAGTCCCTAGTGAAGCTACTATTCTGTTACACACTTAAAGCAAAGCACAATTAGGAGCCGTGTCGAGCATGTT
>NW_009630723.1:0-222 GCF_000690535.1 Cariama cristata | reverse complement strand
CCGGGTGAGTTTCACTTTTAGCCGGCCACCCGGTTCGGCCTGCCTGCACCGAAATAACCCTCGGATACCCAGATGTTGCGCTATTTTTACCCTGGAAAAGAAAAAAAAAAAAATAACACCCAACAAAACTTCAGAGCGGGAGGCCACGACAGCAAAGACTTTATTCCGCGGCTGCAGCGCAGGTTTCGGTGCCGGGCAGAGCCCGGGCTCGCCGTCCCGGCG
>NW_009630722.1:13451-20184 GCF_000690535.1 Cariama cristata | reverse complement strand
TAATGATTCTATGATTCTATGATTCTTTTTCTCCATGACTGCTGTGCCAGCAGTTGGCTTAAGATAAGAGTTGCATTAAAATGCATGCTAGATTCACAATATAGCACTTCTTTGCTGTTATCCAGGTGCTATTGAGGAAGGTCTTCTGCAAATTACAAATTTGGCACTTTAATGAGTCTGTCAAGCTTGTCAATTGTCAGGGAGAGAAAATGGGCAATCATCAGGAAGAAAGTTCAAGGTGACGTCTTTGCTAAGGTGCAGAATGTTAATAGCAGCAAATAAGCATGAACATGACCAACCTCTACCTGAAAATTACAAAACTTGTTTCAGTATCTCTGTGCCTTATAGTACAGCTAACAACTTCCAGTAGCTTCCCTCTGCTGGTTATTGTGTGCCACCTGTTTTCAGCATTAAAGCCAACACAGCTAAAAGAAGCCAGTCCTTTTGTGGTCACCTTTTTAAATAACTGTTATGTTAACTGTTAAACTTGGCATGCAGCTTTGTATTATTAAGATTGCTTTCTTTTGCAAAAGGATAACACTGAAAAGATCAGTTTCCTCAAGGAGGTTAAAGACATAAAAGGAGGAAGAAGTAAACTCTCACTACTTTCGTAAGGTGTTCTCCTCTCAGAAAAAGTGATTTTAAAAGCTATCAAAAGAGAGAGTTTCTTTCCTGGGTAGCTTTTTTTACAGGATGTGTGAAAACCAAAATTTTTACTACTGGAGTTCTTGCCCTCTTGTAATTTCAACTAGTGGGCACTTTTCAGTTTATTATTTTGTTTGCAATCTATAGACATCTACAATGCTTAAACACTATGGAACAGAGTGAACAGAGAAAATCAAAGGGAAGTCAAGCCTCCTTGTTTAAGTTTATCTATCATAGTATGAATAATTTCAGCTGTTGACTTGTTCACCTCCTTTACTTTGTAACTATAAAAAAATACGATGCAATCAGATATGCCACCTCAAAACTTAGATACCTAACAAGGAAAACTATATGGCAGACTATTATTGACTTTACACAAAATTCAGTCAGAATTCAGCTGATCATCTTTACTCTTTTTTGTTCCACTTAAATCTTGACATAGAATAGATTTTTAACACTTTTACTGGATAATTGTAGAACATTTAATAATTAGTAACTGGGTTTGCTGATAAATTGTAAAAGCTCTTCTTGCTTTCCATGGAAATGAGTCCGTCATTTGAGTTCTGCCTTCTATCTGATTAAAACTTCAGAATGAAATCAGGTGTCCTTAAACTAATACTGCTTCTACCTCTGATGAGGTTTAATTAACTTGGGTGGCTCCTACCTACTAACTTGCTCATTGTTTATATAGTATTAAGTAACTTTTGACTGACATTGTGAGTTCCTTCAGCACAAATATATCTAATGAAGGGGAATACTGTCTACTAAAATTAACACTGCAATCTGTGTATTTTATTAGCTGCATAACAGTGAGAATAATGACAATTCAGGCTGCCTTGTTTACACACATTGTACACATTTTCATGATGTATGGAAAGAAGCATATTAGACCACTTAATCAACTTCTACTGGTCTTTGCATAATTAGGCAATCATAATCTATGAAAAGACCTTTTTCTTTTTTTTTCAAGCATTCTACTTATCATCACCAAAAAATTAAAATCTTAATGTTGCTTCATGTTTTACTGCAAAAGAGAATGTAAGTGTAATTTTGCAGTTTGTAAAGCACTGGGACAGCCTGTGAAATCAAAGATGGTATAAAACAGTAAAATGAACAGATCTGATTCTCTTTTAGTACAAGATGACATGCTTCCCTTAAAGTCAAACGATCTCTCACACTTTTTAGATAGTTACCGTTCTCTTTAGTCTCTTTATCCAGCATGACGGTTAAAGTTACATGGGAATTTTCATTTGTTCCTTTCCTGTCTTTTCATTCCCAGTGCATGTGCTGTTTGAAAAAAAAACCAACAGTGTAACAAAAGAAAATACAAGTGTTACAAATTTATAGGCTCTGATTGTACCAATTAGAACACAGAAGTTAGCAATATTGTTGCAACTGTAGAGGAAACAGTGGCTAAACTTTCTTACTTTTCAGATATTAGTTTCATACGGTGTGACGAAGCTAATTTGTAGTGTCACAGCTATTTCCTTTTCACTCTCAGCAAAAGTATGCATAGTGTAAATTATTATGTTTTTAGCTTATTTTGCTTAGACATGCAATGTTGTATGAGTCATTGTTTTTTGTCTACCTTCTGAGGAAATGCACAGTTCCCATACAAGTCAACAGGTTTTACAGGACCTCAGCATTTGCGAGGGTTTGGCTTTTGAGGTTTGTCTGTACACACAGATGCATAATACTTCCATACATATTTTCATGTTTGTAAGTACATATATATAGTTACATGTACAGGTATATGTATGCATTTATGCAGCACACACAATGTAGATTGATTTACCTGGTGAGCGCAGTGATCTCATGAGTGACTAGAAGCCAAGTTCAGACTTTAGATATAGTGTTTTGAAATTACAGGAGATGCATGACTGAGGCTAGAAAAGGCAGCTTTGAAACTTTCCAAACGTACAAAGGAGAAATTGCAGCTGCAGGTATCCCTTACTTCCTTACAGTCAGCTCACTGCATTATTTATTTATTTATTTATTTTTTAATTAGTGTCATTATTCATTAAGAATTACATAGGGTGACAATTTGTTGCTACTATAGCAATGAATAAGATTTGCTCACAGACTGTGATTTCCTGAGTAATTTATAAAAGGCTTGGTATAGAAATTAATTTCTCTTTCTGCAGAGATAAGGAGGTCTGATTCTAGATCCTAATGGTAGGAAATGTTGTCTTGCTTTGTAGAGAAAAAAAAGTACTTCTGATTTGTAGATGTATTCATGTGAGGATATGTCCTTTCCACTTGAAGTATAGTAGTTTTATTATAACTCAACTCAGGTAAGCTCTTAGTCACCAAATAGTCATGGTAGTACTAGACCTTCTAAATGTAAGGAAATAAATCTCAAAACAGCTGTGGAACCATTGCCTACAATTGTCTTAATGAAAGCTGACTTATTTCTGAACTGAATTTTGCAACTGTTAGTTAAAGAATTATTAAATCAAGGAATGCAAATAGACTGAGAGAGATATTCAACTTCTGTAAAAAAAGGCACACTGAGAGAAGCTCTCATATATAATACAACATAAATTAACACAAAGCAACATTTTAATTCTTTTTCTGGCTCACTGTTCCAGTAAAAGTTGTACTGCTATGATCAAGAGTTAATTTGCAAGCAAAATAAGAAAAGGGAGTTTTTAAACTGCACCTATTCAAGTTACATTTTCCACAAGAAATGCAATGTCTGTTAGATTTTGAAAGGCACTGCACTGTACACATGTGAGTAAAACTCCAGGACCTCCAGTAAAATGCCTACAGTAAAAGCCTAGATTAAATAGAAACATTCACTTTAAGAGGTAGATGTTACAGGTAGTAAAGGCCTAGGGAAATGAAGAACAGATCTCATGGAGATCTACCACTTCTTCTAAATATTGCTTAATATTGTATCATCCTTGAACTGAAATACAAACCACTACAAAGAGCTAAAACTTACATACAGGAGTACAGATCTAGTTTGACAATGTAAAAAACTTTTTGATATTATGTTCTTAAGTTTAATTTAGTTTTACTATTCAAAATTATTTTAACTGTACTTGCTTAAAATAGTTTATTAATTAATGTTCTTTACCCCACTCATATACATGAAGACATAAAGATAGCTTTTAGGGGAGAAAATACAATTCATTTCTAGACACTTGTTGAAATGATATAAAAATCTTCTTACTGATCCTTAATTCACTATGATGACCATGCACTTAAAGGATTTTGTATGATAATGAATAAAATGCCATATTGGAGCTTTTGAAGCTCCATGGATTTTATTGCTTAGCATGACTGAAAACTGTGAACCAAATGTTTAGTGTTGCTTAGGAGAGGAGAAAAGAGATAAAAAAAAATTCTCTATGTGGAATATATATTACAAGCTGATCTGTTTAATTTTCTGTGGCACTGAATTTACATTCTTTCCAGCATTTTAACTAGAAAAGTAGTCCTGATGAAAGATTGGCCACACTCATGTAATTGAAGAATTGCTTAAAGTATAAAAAGAATCCCTGTCTTTAAATGAGGCAAGGATCTGTAAATGTCTGCTGTTTCACAGTATTTTACTACATTTTCCCTGATTTAAAATCTGTCCAAAGATTGAATAGTTTTTATATTGTTTGGAATAAAAAATACCTGTGTTTTGACTTTTACAAAAACAGTAACCTTAGATTCAAGAGCTGACTTTGAAGTTAGCATGTTGCAATTCAGAAGTGACCTTGTCACTTTTTGATTCTGTACATTATAGTATAGAGAAGTCCACATCTACATTAATCGTCTCATCTCTTTTGTTTTATTGACTGTCTAGGTGACTATGCCTTTCTGCTTTAGTAGATGTTACGCTGGAAGAAGTGTCAGTTTGCAAGCACTTCTGAACCATGTTGCTATATCATGATAGAGTAAATTCTACTGGAAATTACTTGCTTACATGTTCAGGAGGATTGATGAAATACGTGTGTCTCAATGAGTTCTGGGGCAGAGAGTTGTCATAATTTGCATTCAAATACCTATGAAATACTGATGATACTTCAGGCTCAGCATTAGAAAGAACTTCTTCATTGTTAGAGTTGTTAGGCATTGGAACAGGCTCCCCAGGGAGGTGGTGGAGTCATCGTCCCTGGAGCTATTCAAAAAACGTTTAGATGTGGTACTTCAAGATATGGTTTAGTGGTCATGGTGGCATCAGGTGTATGGTTGGACTTGATGATCTTTGAGGTCTCTTCCAACCATAATGATTCTATGATTCTATGATTCTATATTTATAGGTGATAAAGCAAAACTGACGATGTGCCAGAAGTACCTATATACTGAAATATCTATATACTTGAAAGCTCTTTCCTGTCCTTAGGATAAATTTTAAGCATTGAAATACTGATGAACTATGATTTCAGAAAAAAAATAACCTATTCATATAGCATTTTTTTGGTGTTTTCTTCCTGAAACTTTTGAAAGGGAATGTAATATATTTTCTTTTTTTCCTTTTCAAGTGCATGCAAATGTACTGTTAGTTGAAAATCATATGGAGGAGTAAGTAACAGATCCTGTAGCTAAACTCTATAAGTAGGAGATTTTCCTGCTATTAGCACCTTGAACTAAGATCATAATGACTCGTCCCTAAAGGAAGGTGCATATAATCTATATGGAAATGTGCATTTAAGTCTGCCAGGATGTTATAATAATTTAACTAATTTGCTACTTCATAAGCTACAAAATTTGAATCTTCTACATCACTTTTCACTCACAGTGGAAAATAGAAGGGCATAATTTGTGTTTTCCTAGCAAGGCAATGGCTTGAAACACAAGTAATGGGCTGTAGTTTTCAATGCATATTTTGTATTTAATAATATGCACAGCTGTGTTTTTATATATTTAGGGTCCACTGCTCCATACCTTTGCCAAGGAGCTGGGGCAGAGATAAGTTATTTCTTTGCTACCTTTGTATAGTGGTCTGTAACAGTGGATAGTCACCTTCTCAGTCGAAAGTGTGTGGACCTATTACTGTTATTGCCTTTGATAAATACTGCATTGCAGCTGTTACCTGTGGTTTCTCATTAAAAAAGGATTAAAATATATTTTTGTACTAATAATGAATACTGTAAGTACAGCTAGCCACATATAGAAAAACTTCATTAAAGAATAAACTGTCAGTAATAATTTATAATATTTTCTAAATGCAAATTTTTACATACCATCTAGGTTTCCTGCAGTTCCCAAACAACTAGATGAAGTCAGAAGAATTGAAACTGCTTACTTCCTATAAGGTCCTACTTGGAAATTTCCAGAAGAGTAGTAGTTTTTGATATATTTATGAAGCTAACTTAAAATATTCTAGCAAGAGCACTCATATTTCCGCTTAGCTATATACAAAACATTTTAGAAAAAGATGAGGGAAATTAAAGAAATCCACAAAACAATTAATTATGTATAATACAATATTAAACCAGTTCTAGCAGTAATAAGTATGTAGATAATCATATTAATTAGGGTACTGACAAAAAAAAAATAAATTTGAAATTACTTCCTCTCATATTTTTAATCAGTTTCTGACATGAACTGCAAGGCTCTTTGAAAAGGAGATTCTGTTTTACCAATAATGCTTCATGAGTAAGCCAGTGACCTGAGTGTGCGTTATGAATACATTTTGGTCTTTACTGATTAGCTCTCTCCCCGGTAAAATAAATTGCTGAAATTTTGATGAAATTGTTCAATAAAGTTGTTTGCTGAAGTAAACTACCAGAGATTATAATACAGGATTTAGTTTAGATGCATGTTACAAGCCTCTCTTGTTTGAAAAAAAAAACAAACACAAACCCTTGCTCCTAAAAGCATTTATTTTTCTTCTAAAATGTAAGATGAAGGAAAGTCCACTTTGATTTTTCTTAAGAGTTATGTAAATATGCCTTGAACTCCACTTTCATGTAAATGGTATCTTAACTGATTGATAACCATCTAAAGGTAGATGGCTAGTGATAACCTATGAATCATGAAATTACATCTTTTCCACTAAACCTTTGGTTTGAAGGAAAGTACTGTAATTTGTACTACCATCTTACCAAAAAAAAAAAAAAAAAAAAAAAAAAAAAAAAAAAAAAAA
>NW_009630722.1:8558-13420 GCF_000690535.1 Cariama cristata | reverse complement strand
TGGGTATGAAAAATGATCCACTTTAATTTCTATGATTCATTAATTATTCTAGAACAAGGAATATATTTTATGAAGTATTTTTTGTCAGAAAATATGTATTTGCTTAAACAAATTTGTGCTTTGTTTGAAAAGGATAGAAAATTTTTAACTAAACTTTTATTGAGGAAATTATTTCAAATTTGGGCTAAAATAATTGATCTCATAAGAAAGGCCCTCCTAGTATCAGCAGGATGCTGAAAATCAGGCCTCCTCATCAGCTAGGAGAAAAATAGAAGTTAGAGCGTAAATTTGAGTGTTAATCACAAATGTCATATAGGCACATCTCCATAGCTTTAATGAACTGTTTTGAAAGGTTATGTTTCATTCTAATTTTGAAATTGATTTATTTTGTTTTAAAATTGGAATTGAAACATACATATATATATTTTTTACATAGATTTTGAGACCCGTCACTCTCCCTTAATTTCTGTTTTGTTAATATAGGATTGCAACAAAATTTTTACATTAGGGATTTTGAGAGCTGGATAAGTTTTGTGATGTTGTGTGGCAAAGCATTGGACCAAGGATTCATTACAAACTAGTGAATAAAACCCATAATATTGCAATCTGAAATCGCAATCAATATTTAAAGTGTGTGCAGGGGAAAAAAGTATTAATATCTGTGAAATATAATTCCACGTACTATTATACACATGCATTAGAATTATTGTTCTTTGCTCATTTGCAGTTCTACTTCAGTGTACACTTTCTAGAAATGAACTAACTTTAGGCAGAATTTTGCCTATCAGTATGAAACTTTGTGGGTGCAGGTTCTGTTTTCAGATGCAAGCCAAAATAAAGGAGCAAAACCATTGAAAATGGTTTTCAGATTAAAGTACATTAAAATTCTTACTTTTAAAAACAGTTTGTTACATATACTTAAATGAACATGACTTAGTTGAAAAATGCTTCTAAGCAAAGGATGAGAAAGGAAAAAGTCATTTCAAAACAATCTAGTCAATTGCATGCTTAGCAACATGCCAGCAGATTAAATTCAGCATGGGTAAATGGAAGGTGATGGCATTTGGAAAGAGTATATGTATTTTATTTTAGCTGCTAATAGTTTTTTTATTAGTACAATGCAATCATGTTGAAAAGTAAAACAATATATTCATTAAGATCAAAAATCTGTATTCAGCAATATTGTACATAATTTCTAAAACATTGACAATGAGTACTTAGGTCAATTGATAGAGATCCAAATATTGGAGGAATCCTCAGTGTATCAGATTCAAGGCTGACGGCTCTGAGATCTCTGCCTACTGTCAATATTTCTGTCAGATATTTTTAATCCACATATATATATATATAATTTTGGAAAAATCTATATCTAGTACCACACTTTCTTATTCAATTTTCATAATAGTGGTTTTTAGAGGAAGTAAATAAATAACATTAGATGTATAGATTCTTCCATATATGAAGAGATTAGAAAGGTTTTTCTTTTAAAGTAACCAGTTGCAGAGAAGTAATAGAAAAAAAAACACTTTATTGTATAGTGTGTTGAGTGCCATTGAAATCAATCACTTCTATTTATGTTGGTTCTTCAGTATTAGGGGAAAGTACTGAAAGGAATAAGAAAACATGGCTGATTAATACATGGCTAAGAGGCTGGTGCCATAAGTGAAATTTTGGGGTTTTTTTGACTGTGGGGAGGCTTTCACAGAACCAGGTCTGTTTAAGTCAGATGGGGCACAGCTGACTCAGAGGGGGAAAAGGATTATGGCCCAGAAGTTAGCAGGGCTGATTGAGAGGTCTTTAAACTAGGTTTGAAGCGGGAAGGGGATAGGACCAGGCTCACTAGAGATGAACCTAGGGGCTGCATGCCTGTGTCAGGGGTAAAACCGTTAGCCCAGCTGAAGTGCATCTACACCAATGCATGCAGTTTGGGCAACAAACAGGAGGAGCTGGAAGGCATTGTACAGCAGGAAAGTTATGATATAGTCGCTATCATGGAAATGTGGTGGGACGACTCTCACAACTGGAGTGGTGCAACAGATGGCTATAAGCTCTTTAGAAGAGACAGGCGAAGCAGGAGAGGTGGTGGAGTAGTACTGTATGTAAGTGAGGGTTCAACAGATGAAGCAGTAGAGACGGTGGGGTGTTTTGATTGTATTGAAATTGATGATGATAAAGAAGGTCAGCAGGGCAGACATTATGGTGGGAGTCTGTCATACACCACCCAAGCAGAATGAAGAGGCAGATGAGGCATTCTACAAAAGTCCATCAGAAGTCTCATGGTTGCTAACCCTTGTTCTTGTGGGCAACTTCAACTTGTCAGATATCTGCTGGAAATACAATGCAGCACAACGGAAGCAGTCTAGGAGGTTCCTAGAGTGTGTGGAAGACAACTTCCTAACGCAACTGGTAAATGTGCCTACTAGAGGAGATACCCTGCTAGACCTGTTGTTTGTGAACAGAGAAGGACTAGTGGATGATGTGACGGTTGGTGTCCAGCTTGGGCATAGTGATCACGAAGTGTTGGAGTTTTCAATACTGGGTGAAGTAAGGAGGGCGACCAGCAGAACTTCCATCTTGGACTTCCAGCAGGTGGATTTTAGCCTGTTCAGGAGATTGATTGACAGAGTCCCTTGGGAGACAGTCTTGAAGGACAAAGGAGTCCAGGAAGGCTGGATATGCTTTAAAAAGGAATTGCTTAATATTAAGGGGCAGGCTGTCCCCGTGTGTAGAAAGAGGTTGTCAGGGAAAAAGATTGGCCTGGTTAAACAGACAACTTAGGCTGGAGCTTAAGGATAAAAAGAGAATCTATCATCTCTGGAAAGAAGGTCAGGTAACTTGGGAGGAATGTAGGGATGTTGTGAGGTCATGCAGGGAGAAGATTAGAAGGGTGAAGGCTCAACTAGAACTTGATTTGACCACTGAAGTTAAAGATAATTAAATTTCTATAAATACACTGTCAACAAAAAGAGGGTCAAGGAGAGTCTCCTTCATTTGCTGAATGCAGAGGGTAGTGCAGTGACAGGGGATGAGGAAAAGGCTGAGGTACTAATGCCTTCTTTGTCTCAGTCTTCAATACCAAGAACGATTGTCCTCAGGATGCCCAACCCCCAGAGCTGGATGTTAAGGACAGGAAGCTGAGTGAAGCCCCCATATTCCAGGAGGAGATGGTTAATGATTTGCTGTGCCAATCAGACTCTCATAAGCACATGGGCCCCAATGAGATTCACCCCAGAGTAATTAGGGAACTGGCAAAAGAACTTGCCAAACCACTCGCAATCATCTGCCAGCAGTCCTGGTTAACTGGAGAAGTTCCAGCAGAGTGAAAGTTAGCGAATGTAACACCCAGCTACAAGAAGGATGGGAAAGATGACCCAGGGAACTACAGGCCTGTCAGCATGACCTCGTTTCTGGGAAAGGTTAAGAAAGAGGTCATCTTGAGTGCTGTCACACAGCACATGCAGGAAAACCAGGGGATCAGGGCCAGCCAACATGGATTTATGAAAGGAAGATCATGCCTGACCAATCTGGTTTCCTTTTATGACAAAGTGACCTGCTTAGTAGACGAGGGAAAGGCTGTGGATGTTGTCTACCTAGACTTTCATAACACCTTTGACATGGTCTCCCACAGCATCCTCCGAAATAAATTGGCTGCTCGTGGCTTAGATAGGTGGACTCTTCAATGGGTTAAAAACTGGCTGGATGGGAGGAGCGGGCACCGTGCTGTTCCCCAGGGCTCAGTGTTGGGACCAGTTCTGTTTAACAACTTCATTGATGATTTGGACCAGGGGATCTAGTGCACCCTCAGTAAGCTTGCAGATGACACCAAGGTAGGTGGGAGTGTTGATCTGCTGGAGGGTAGGAAGGCTCTGCAGAGGGACCTGGACAGGCTGGATCCATGGGCTGAGACCAGCGGCATGAGGTTCAACAATGCCAGGCCCTACACTTTGGCCACAACAACCCCATGCAGCGTTACAGGCTGGGGGAAGAGTGATTAGAAAGTGGTCAAACAGAAAAAGACCTGGGGGTGTTGGTCGACAGCCAGCTGAACATGAACCAGCAGTGTGCTCAGGTAGCCAAGAAGGCAAATGGCACTCTGGCTTGCATCAGGAATAGGGTGGCTAGCAGGACTAGGGAAGTGATCATCCCTTTGTACTCAGGGCTGGTGAGGCCGCACCTCAAGTACTGTGTTCAGGTTCGGGCCCCCTCACTTCAAGAAAGACACTGAGGTGCTGGAGCGAGTCCAGAGAAGGGCAACAAAGGTGGTGAAGGGTCTGGAGGGTAAGTCTTATGGGGAATGGCTGAGGGAACTGAGGTTGTTTAAGTCTAGAGAAAAGGAGGCTGAGGGGAGACCTCATTGCCCTCTACAACTACCTGAAAGGAGGTTGTAGTGAAGTTGAGGTCGGCCCCTTCTTCCAGGCAACTAGTGACAGGACAAGAGGGCGTAGTCTGAAACTGCTCATGGGGAAGTTCAGGCTAGAAATGAGGAGGCATTTCTTCATGAAAAGGGCTTTTAGGCATTGGAATGGGCTGCCCAGGGAGGTGGTGGAGTCACCATTCCTGGAGGTGTTTAAGAAAAGACTGGATATGGCACTTAGTGCCATGGTCTAGTTGACATAGTGGTGTTAGGGCAAAGGTTTGGACTTGATGATCCATGGAGGTCTCTTCCAACCAAATTGATTTTGTAACATTCTGTAATATTAAAAGTACTCAATTAGGATCTTTATGGGAGAAGTTAAGGCTGCAGCTCTCTTACGAATACCAGACATTGGCCACTGTCAAAGCTTGGATAAAGGGACCATCGACCAGTTCCACTTATGAGACTTTCTTTGTTTTATTTCAGTCATCTCTCCCTTCTTCTTACT
>NW_009630722.1:6613-8538 GCF_000690535.1 Cariama cristata | reverse complement strand
TTTCCCCCAGCACAGGAGGATTTAGAAATCTAACATTTTGTTGTTTCTTTGCTGTAAGCAAAATTTACCAAAGAAAAAATCCAAACCACAAGGTATTATCTAGTGCAACAGTAAGATACTGACAGATATTTCTGCATAGTTCTGTACTACATTATCTGCAATGCTGGTGAAACCAGAGAGAAGAAAATACCTCAGAAAGTTAAAAATCGTAACCTATCTGCCTACATGACAGTATTACCAAGTGATCAGTTATACTGTAGCCTGTAGTTGAATAAAATCTATTCATCCTGACAATGAATTATTGGGACAGCAGTACATTATTTTCTGAAGAAGTGTTTTACCCAAGAAAATTGCCTTGAGAGACTTTGATTTTGTATCCCTAGTCTGATCTTCATCATATTCTAAGTGAAATAGTAAGTTCATAATATTCTGGTTATATTAAAGACAAAATAAAAAGATGTATATAATATCAATTAGCTAGACCCCATTCAAATAAACCTTCTATTCAAAATGTTCTTCACTTTCATTATAATCAAAAAGAGACTGTAAAATTAAGTAGAAGTTTTCATCTTTAGTACTGACAGTATGTCACGGTCCACTCAGTGGACTCGTGAATCCTGTCCGTGTTGCCAGTTTATGTCACAATCCACTCGGTGGACTCGTGAATCCTGTCCGTGACACCAGTTTCTGTCACGGTCCACTCAGTGGACTCGTGATGGTTCGTTAAACTCCGGTCTTGAAGTGCAAAAAGCAAAGGAAAAAACACCAAAGGGGTTTTGTTTCAATCAATCAGTGTAACTTTATTATGTTGCCCGTAAAGCAGCGTGCGATAGGTAAAAAGGGGGAAGAGGGAAAGAAAAGGTAAAGTAAAAGGAGAGAGGCAGAGAATTATAGCTACCACCATGGGTCCAAGGCGTCCCTATGGTCCCAGGTCCGGTGGTGTCCCGTTGGTCCTTCCGATTGTCATGATCTCCGGTGGGGAAAGCTTCCAAACTTTGGTTGTTAAGGAGCATCTCTTATCCTGAGCAACACACCTTGCCCCCTCCTCTGTCCTATGGACCACTGCCAACCTTCGCCTTCCCTCTGCCTCCCCACCTCAAGGAGGAGTATCTTAGGCGTGGTTTGCCTTAGAGGTGGGTAGCCTTCAGCTAGGAGGTGTGTTTTTCCTATTATAATTAGGAAAGTTCACCTAAGGTCCAAGTCTTCTTGCCAGTTGCTAAGGCAGCAGGTGAGATCCATCTTATTTGACAGCAGCTATGTGGTTTTATCTCAGCCATTACTTTCAGTCCCAGGTAGTGGAGAACAGTACACTGCTCTCCGTACCATGCACTGCTTCCTCTTCGGGTGTTGACGTCCTTGTATCATCTCCAAGAATCTATTGAAAATGTTGAGACATTACTGTTCTTTCAGACCAACTTCGGACCGACTCTCACACAGTACTAAATAATGTCCCACCAAAACTAGCACAGACATTAGACTAAAGGGAATAAACAGAAGGGAAAAAAATAAAAATCCAAGACAAAAATTAATACCAGATTTTGAAGTACAGGCATCAGTGAGGAAAGTTTGATTTGGTAAAGATGAGGTACTAATCTAGCAGAATAAAATCACTATCTTAATTTCCTTTAATTTAAAATCTAGGGATTTATTTAAGCAAATAATTATTTTTCTTAATGTAATATGTTTTGCTGGAAGCCTTGTCTATCACCTTTGTAGGTACTTTTTCATTTCTTGGATACCAAAATTCAGTAGCACAACTACATTACTTAATAGTTTATTTAAGAGAGCTTAATACAGCAGGACAGTCAGATATGCTTCTCTAACTGGTGTTATACCTGAATATGCAGAGTTCAAGGTACTGTACACATCAATAGGTGATCCGCAGTCTCCTTAAAAGCTTACAATGTGAAGCCTGAGATCACTAA
>NW_009630722.1:0-6575 GCF_000690535.1 Cariama cristata | reverse complement strand
TTGTGCTCAGTGCTGCACTTCTATGAAGTTAAAAAGCTCTCTTTGTCCCGCAAGGCAGGCAATTTTCTTGTACAGGTGACAATGGATGTTGATAGAAAAGGTAGTAATAAATTCAAGGAGACAGTGAAAGGAGTACAGTTCTCATAGTGAGCTGTCACCATGGCAAAATATCATGACTGTTCATGCTGACCTGTTATCTATTTTAAACAAGACATAGAAGAAAAAGGAGGATGGACTCAGAATTTGGTGAAATATGCTACCACAGCCTTGTTTAGTTAGCTTAGCTTAGCTTAATTCAGATGAAATGTTAATATTTTTGATTCTTTTTCCTTGCTATGGTGCAAGATATTTAACAGTTACCTACACTGTTGCTTCCTAGTCCCTGATATGCATTATGCTTAGCACTTTGAAAGCAGTTTATAGCTAATTTCTAAGTAGAAACTGGTATGTTTACTTTTTAGTAATAAAAAACCTCTAAAAGATGTGACTGATTAATTTCTCAAATGTGTCCCCTATTACAGATGCCAGGGAAAAAAAAAAGCCTATAATAACTGAGAATGATGCGTAAAAAGCAAAAAAGTTACTGCTTTTAGAATTTATATTTTGAAGAAAAGATTGCTACATCTGAACACAAAAACCTAATTCTAAACAGTGATACTGGAAATAAGAATATTTTTTTCTTAGAAGTAGCAACTCCAAACCTGGCATTGGGGAATCCTTCAAAGGTAGTCCATCAAGAGTTGGAAAACCGGTAATGTAAGGTCCTTTAGTCAGAAGAAAAAGACAGCACATCTAGACAGAAAGCTGGAAATTTTCCAAAATCAAAATTAACATGTTCATTGATTATGAAGAAATAACTAAACCATGATAGCTCTGACAATCTATTTCTGTTGATTCTCATGATGTCCCTTCCTTTCCTCTGAATTTTCTTAAAATATTTGACTGATTTGACAATACAGATTATAACACAAAACTTCTTTTCAATACCGTAGATGTTGCAACGGGAGCCCTCTGTTCTGTGAATATGGTAGAATGTTACAAGTACATCACACAATGAAACAATTTTTCCCTTCCCTTTTTACTTCTGCATGCCATTGGGGTTATTCATTCTAAAAGCTCTGAATATTCTGGTCCTTGGTACTAGGTAACAGCACACCTTTCCCTATAACTTTAATAAAGAAGGCTTCACAGAGTCTGTTGCTGTGCTCACTAGATTAAAACTCTTCCAGGGCTAAAAAAAAAAAAAAAAAAAAAAAAAAAAAATCAAAAAGACATTTTATCTCCCATGCCAAGAAAGATTATAAACAATTATAGGAATTTAAAATAACCCATTTAGCAACTTTGAAGATCAAGGACCTTTTGTAAATCTGTGCAGTATGTACAAAATACCTCATTTGCCTGATTTAACACTTTTAAACTAAGCTAAAACTTGTCAGAAGAGGGAGTTAAAGACTTTTATTGTATTTAGTCCTTTGACTCTACTAAGAGTAGTTAGCTGCTGAACTTTGCTGCAAAATGGTAAATCCAAGATCACCTATGACTCCTATACCTCTTTGAAAATGTTGTTATGATAGAAAGATCACTGAAACACTAAAATTGAAAAAAACATGAATGCATGACATAATAATAAGAAAAAATTATTTATGACTTCACTGCTTCAAAGTTCTGTCTTTGTCTACTGAAATAATAAGACATCTATTAGGAGAAAGAATAGCTTCAAGAGTTGTCTTCTCTGTTAAGTTACTTCTTTGACTGCCAAAAAAAAAATTACTTAATGGACAGAGGAAGGTTTTCTGCTAGTATTGCCATTATTTTTTTCCACAAATGTATGTAGCTTCAACCATAGATCAACAGAAGAATAAGCCTTTAGATGTAATGTAATGCAAAACTAATTTCATGTAGTCTGTGGGGTGCAGATACGGAATTATGACACTTTAAGAGAGTGGTAGTTCTGGTGGTTGATTACATCTGGATTAAGTGTTAACTACGGAATAAAAAGCATGACTATTATCTTTTCTAATCTTTCTAATTCAGCTCCCCTTGGAATGGGGGTTATGATACAAGTGTATGGTGCACAAAAGTGTGTTTTACTTAAGGAGTTAACTTATTTTGCTTTTTATACTAGTCTTGTATGTTGAATTTTTAAATCTGTTATCATGATTTAACCCCAGCTGGCAGCTAAGAACCACACAGCTGCTCACTCACTCCCCCCCAGTGGGATGGGGGAGAGAATCAGAGGGGTAAAAGTCAGAGATAAAGACACTTCAATAGGTAAAGCAAAAGCCATGCACGAAAACAAAGCAAAACGAGGAGTTAATTCACTACTACGCATTGGCAGGCAGGTGTTCAGCCATCTCCAAGAAAGCAGGGTTCCGTCACACGTAATGGTTACTTGGGAAGAGAAAAACACCATAACTCCAAACATCCTCCCCCTTCCTTCTTCTTCCCCCCACTTTATATGTCAAGCATGGCGTCATATGGTATGGAATATCCCTTTGGTCAGTCCCAGTCAGCGGTCCCAGCTCTGTACCTTCCCAACTTCTTGTGTACCCCCAGACTACTTGCCAACAGGGCAGTGCGAGAAGCAGTGTAAATACTGCTCAGCAATAACGAAAATGTTTCTGTATTATCAACACTGGTTCCAGCACAAATCCAAAACATAGCCCCATACCAGCTACTATGAATAAAGTTAACGTTATGCCAGTCAAAACCAGTACATCTTTTCTGGCTTTTTCTAATAACTACTCTTAGAACTTTTTTTAATGTAGTGTGGGACTAAAGTAACCTTTTATGTTTGCTTTGAAGTCTACAAGACAGGGATAATTCAATGAATGATTCTATAGTTAGAGTACTATGCTAACAGGAACTATGTGCAGCTCCATGTCGAATTATATACACATTTCTGCATGAGCTCATGCACTCCAGATATTTGTAAAGACAAAATATAATATAGCTTGCCATGCATTGAGGGAAGACTTTGGGAACGTTTTCCTCTCAGGGAAGATAAAATTTTCTTTTAATTTCTTTTAAATAGACTATCTTTACACTAAAGAAATGGAAGTACTTTAAAATCCTTGTTTTTAAAATACAGGAGTAGAAAGTAGAACAGAAAAAAGCAATAATTTCATGACAAATACACTTTTTAAAACCAGACTGTAAATGGGTTCACTCTGCAAGATCAATGACGAGTCAAAACAAAATGGAATCTAAATTGAGCAAGACAGCCATTAAAAATATTGCACCCTCAGAGTTAATTTTACAACCACTATGGAAGCAAGTAGTTTCTGTTAGATGAAAGCTTGATTATAAGAGGAGAGTCTGGTGAAAAAATATCATATTCCAGAGTCCATTGTAAGGATTCCATATCTGCACCGCACACACTACACGAAATTTGTTTTGCATTTCATTACATCTAAAGGCTTATTCTTCTATTGATATATGGTTGAAGCTATATACATGCATCAGAAGAAAATAAAACTCTTCATTTCAAGTTCATCAAGTGAGCAATATGACAAGTTACATGAGTGCTTTTGCTCATTACAACCATTTGCCTTTTATAATTCCAATATATTGTTATTTCAAGAAAAGATATTGTTGTGCATATTTTCTTTTTACATTTTAAGTTATGGTGGTTTTCTAGAGTGAGACTTTTTTTTTAATCAAAAAGTCTCTGAACAATACATCCTAAGTACAGAGAAGGGGAATACTTATTCCCTTAAGAAGGAAGAAATTCTTTCAGTAGAACATTTTTTAGATTAATTCTGCAAATTCAGGAACCTAAAAAAAAAAAGGTTTTGACTTCAGTCTTCACTCTTCAACAACTTTAAATTATATTTTCACTTTAAACATACAATTGCATAGGGTTAAATTAATAATATAACATTATGTTCAGTCCTATAAAAACATAAGAAATTAATGCCTCTGACCCTGAGGCAGTTGCAATAAGACACTTCTTAATAGGGAAGAGAAATATTGGAGTGGGTAAATACTATCAAAACAACCAAATCTTAGCTGATCAAACATTACCAGTTGATAGATGACTCTGTTTTGTTTTTAAAAAATATAAATTACTAAACCGTTTTCAAAGAGATAAAAATCCCACAAAATCGCCTGATATAATCAGAAAGCTTTAACAAAACATTTATGAAGCTCTGCTCCTACCCAAAGGACAATTATATGGGAGAGTTCACATGTTCTCTGAAATTTAAAAATAATGCAGCATTTACTTTAGAAGGAGGCAAAATAAATCGGTTGGGTTTATCTGCACTTACTATTCCTGCACATCTTTAGATACTTCTTGGCATCAGCGCAGGGTTCCGTCATGTCCCTTGTGGATAAGTAAATAAAAATTAACTCTCTGTTACTTTTCTTCTTCCTATATTTTCTTGCTACCGTTCAGTGAATGCTTACCAAATATTTATTAACCATCATAAAGCGAACACTGACTCAAAACCCCATGATAGTAGGACTTGAAAGCGTAGAACCAAAAGATGGACAATGCATTTCAGAGTGTATGCTGTAACAAAATTGACAACATATGGATAAAGACATGTTGGAAATCACAGGAAAACAACTAGACAATATCAATCATCATGACAGATGGTAGTATGGCCCTTCAAGAGCATAAACACTTCTATGGGTGGTTTTAGTAGTGAGAGAAAACTAGAGTTTTAACGAGGAATTTAAAAAAAGATAAAGATATACCTTTGAAGATGTTTACAGGGAATTCTTCCCAAGTGTGAATGACAACATGGAGGATGTTTATTTAAAAATTTAACAATGTGATGATAAGAATTAATATCATGAGATAGCAAGAGGTAGAAAATATAATCTTGGTACTGCATAGAGATCATCAAAAGTTAGGAATTCTTAAAATGGAGGCAAGTGGTTAATATTTGATATGATAAAAGGAGAGAAGAAGAGCCATTGGAAGTATTCAAGATAAAGGGTATAACATACGAGATGATGACAGCCTGAATCAAAATATTTGGATATGAATGAAAAGGAGAACATACATCTTAAAACCTAGATATGATCTGAATATATAAATCAAGGAAAGATCCATAGGCATAATACTGGTATTCACAATGCCTGAGAAAAGGAGGTAACTGCAGTCCTCAAATACAGGCAAGAAGTCAAGGTGTTTCTGTCAACCATGGTGAACATGATGTGATGATTATTATCTTTGGGCTAGAAGATTTCATTTGGGCCTGATTAGAGAGACCTGGAATAGGGAAATAAAGTTATGCTTTTTGCCTAAAGATGGTAGTTGAATTTGTGGGTGAGATTATCCAGATTAGAATTCAAATGGAAAAAAAAGAGATTTAACTAGGGTTGGAGAGCACTTTGGAACTGCTGTGCATAGACAGAGTGAGGAGAATTCTCTGAGGGAAGGAAGTTTTCCAAAAATAAGAATTCATCTTGAGAAGAGTTGTGGAAGAAAAGGAAGAACAGTTTGTCTGACTCTTCTGATGATATTAGTCAAAGAAGAGGAGAGTGGTATCTTGTCTCTCAGATATGGATACAAAGCTGTTAAAAGAGATTATGAGAGACTCTTTGAGAATGTTTTCACATGCTGTCAGTGACTGGAGGAAAAAGAAAAATGGGATAGTAGTTTGAAAACAAAATCATATTTAAGGATAGATATTTTTCAGTCTGAAGACATTAGCCATGTACAAAGAAAGACCAAGAAAAAAAAAGAAGAAAATAAAGATGATGGTAGAGAAAACAAGGAAGATTGAAGGGCATCACTCAGAACAGGCTTGACAGGAGGGAGAAAAGGAGAGATTTATGGAAAAAAGAAACCACACTGAGAAAAGAATGAGACAGATTCATATTTTGTCCTTCGTTTTCTTGGAAGAAGTTAAGCAGACATTTTATGAAGAAGAAATGGAGGTGAAAGGAGAAAGAACAGAATCAAGATGGAAAAGGGATGCCTGGCATTCATTTAGAAAACTGGAATTGCTTAGCAAGAAACATGGCAGATCTGAAACAGGAAAATAAATCTATAGCATAAGCAATTGTCCTAGTCCACTCGATTTGCTCTGCAATACCAGAGAAGGAAGAAGGAAGTGGATGGAAGCAGTCCACCTTTTGGGCTGAAGCCAGAAAGAGCCATGGCTGGAAGAGAGTGAAACAGAGAGAAATAAACATCAAACAAACAGACAAAAAGAAAGAAAAAAAGGGAAAACAAAATGAAAAAATGGCAGAAGGGCTAAAAGGAGGGATGATAAGAACAGAGAAGGTAATACTTCTGGCCTGGAAACTACTAAACAGTCAGACAACTGAGTTCTTGTTCATACCTATTGTGAAAGGAAGAAGTGGAGAGATAAATGAAGAGGTAATGGATCTGGGATGAAATGTGCCTTTTCTTCCCCAAGTTCCAGGCTTTGTGTTTGCTTTGATGAACGTCATGGGCTTCCTGTCTGCCTGCTTCTCTACTTTGTCCTGTGCCTCTGAATGGGAGCCCTATTCTCCAGTGTATTTTTCTACTCTTCTCAGTTAGGTGTCATCTGCACACTTGCTGAGGGTGTCCTGCATCCAATTGTGTCACCGTTTAAGGCTGGGCTGGCGCT